>NC_060282.1:1641645-1657500 GCF_021613505.1 Equus quagga | reverse complement strand
GAGGGGGTTGCACAGGTGAGCGACGGGGATGCACAGGTGAGCGAGGGGGACAGGAGTGAGGGAGCGGGCCGAGGAGCGATGGTGACACAGCGGTGGGTGAGGAGACACAGGGGTGGGGTGAGCAAGGGGGCCGCAGCGGGGAGCGAGGGTCCGCAGGAGTGAGGGCGCGGCCGCAGGAGTGAGTTGAGCGAGGGGGCACAGCGGAGACGAGCCGGAGCGACACCCCAGCCGGGTGGGAGTCCGGAGCCCTCTACCGCGCACCACCCGGAGGCCCCGGACCTCGCTTCCTAGAGCGGCACCGGAAGGGGCGGGACCTGGGGGCGGACCCTTCCTGCGGTGCGGGGTCGGGCCGGCTCGGGCCAGGCTGAGTGAAACCGCCTGAGGGGCGGAGCCCTCCGTGCGCACCACCGAGAGGCCGGCCTGTCCTCCTAGAGCGGCACCGGAAGGGACGGGGCCTGGGGCCGGCTTTTCAGCCGGGCGCGAAGTCTCGGCTGCTCCGCTGGGCAGCCTCCTGAGGGGCGGCGCAGGACGGTTGGCCTGTGGCGGAGTGCGGCCTCGGCCTCCTCCGAGGGCCGCGCCCGCCCCTCCCTTCCTGGGCTCCAGGCGCCGCGGACAGAGGGCTAGGCTGCGGGAGGTCTAGCTCCGGGCGGCCGAGGTGAAGGCCTCGCCCCGGGCCCTGCGCACGCGGTGGCGGGGCTCTGTCGGTGGCGGGGCCGCATGGCGCGCTGCCGCTCTCGGCCTTTCTCCTCGGCCTGGACTCTGCGCGTGGCCGCTGGCGGGCCGGGGCCAACAGCCTGGGTGCGTGTTTGCCCTTGGGTGTCACACCCATCGGTAATCCAGTCTCTCCCTGAGGCTCCTGCGGCAGCTGGGGAGGCGGCTAGCGGGGGAGGTTTCCAGGGAGCCCTGCTGCTGACGGACGCCCAGAGCTTCACGCTACCCGCCTGGCCCAGAAAGTAAAGGAGCCACACCGGCGTTTCATAGTAGGTACCAGCACCCCAGCGTTCGGGCCCGGCTCTCCTCTGCTCTGCAAGGTAGATTGAGTTATCGGTGTGGCTGTAGCAGCGCTGATGTCTGCAGGCCTGTGAAGTGCGGGGCTCGCGACCATCTCTTCTGGTCCACTCCGTTCTTAAGAATTGTTTTATTTTTTTGGTGTGCACAACACTTAGGGAAGTGAGAAAATCCAGACTCTGCCTTGAGAGCACCTGCCAGCTTGAGTCTCACAAACAAGACGACTATCTAGAATGTTTCCTGAGCACCAATATATGCAGACTCTAGCCAAGTAACCAGGGATTCAGGGCTAAAAAAGACACAATCCTTGCCCTCAAGAACCCGTGCCTGATGGGGTGGCTGCCGCATCAGTGACGAGCGATACATGGAGTGGCAAGAGTCCTAGTTGGGGGCACAGTGCTTGGAGCACAGGGGAACCCCACACAGGCCCTCAGCCGGCAGGTGTCAGGCTCGGTGGGTTCAGGGACTGCTCCCCTCCATCAGATGGAGTCAACATCCAGAGCTAGCCTGCCCTGGACAGTGGCAGTTAGTTAGGGGCACCAGGGTTGGTTGGCTTTTGTATTGGTTCTTGGTTTTCACCTCAGTTTCCTACTAAAACTGTACTCCAGCCTGGTTGAGTGGGGCTGTGGTCCTCTGCCCTAGTTCCACCTGCCTGCCCAGCAGAGGTGCCCCCTCATTTCTGCATGCCCCCCTCAGCCCAGATGACCTTACTTCATCTTCAGTTCTGGCTCCCACCCAATACTGAAAATGGCCTTTTCCCAGGAGCTGCCTCCAGTGAAGTCCTGAGAGAGTGACGTTGTCCTGATTCTAAATCAGATGTATCTACACATTTTCGTTCAGAAGAAGCCAGACTCCCAAACTGCTTGTCAAGATGGAACATCCGTCTACTCATTTTATGTGTTGTCTCTGTGCATGGAAGAGGAGAGGAAAAGCCAGGTATCCCCTTTTGACTTGACAAAGAATTCACAGTATTGTACCATAAATCAACCATATGTTGCTTGGGATATTATCACCTCGAGCACCGCGTTTCTGGGTAAAAGCGTGTCTAGGCCACGGCCCCCCTAGCAGATAGGATACCCAGCACTGGCCTGGTGATGCTTTGCTAAGAACGCCTTCTGCAGGGTGGTTTTGGAACTCGGAACACCGTCTGCCTTCTTTGGAGCTCAGAGGAGAGAGTGTTTTCTAATGTGCTGGAGATTTCTTTCACTGTTACTTAAAGAACCTGAAGTTTGTCGAGTTTTATGCTGGGACTCCATTTGTTAGCACCAAGAGGCAGGTCAAGGAAGCTCAGAAATGATACAGGAAAAAAATAGATGAGAGTTCATAACAAATGAAATACAAGCCGTTGGTGACGATTCCACAGGGCCTTACTTGTTGCTGGGACCGACCCATTCCTGCTTGATTTTATGGTGAAATTGGGATGCTTTTTAGATGGAATTAGGGACAGAATATCAGGTTTTCCAGGCAGTGCAAGCAAGGTCCTAGTTGATGGTTACCTGGGGCTTTGGCCCTCAGGATGAGTTAGCTCAGGTTAAGTGCTACAAGGGAAACCAGAGCTGAGTGAGGGGACAGGGAGTGGGGGGCCGTGTTTGGTCAGCATGATGGAGGCCTCTGTGAGAAGGGACCTCAGAGCAGATCTCAGAATGAGAGCGTTCAGCCCCACGAACACCTGCTCTCAGGGCCTGTTTCTAGAAGCAGCCAGGCGCCGAGGCAGGAAGGACCGGGTATGTTTGGGGAACCGAAAGAAGGCTGATGGCTGGAGGGGAGCACGGGATGGGCCAGGGACAGCAGGAGTGTGTAGGGTTTGTAAGGATGAGGGAAGCCATTGGGGGTTTGAGCAGGGACCTGCTGTGGATTATTCACTGGCTGCCATGTGGAAAATGGACCAAGAGGGAGGGCTGGGGGCAAGGGTGGGAGCAGGGGTACCCACTAGAGAGCCAGCCCCAAGTTTCATCCAGCTCAGAATCCAGGCTGCAGGTGATGGGAGCCTTCCCTGGGGGGTTATGTGTGTCTCCTGCAGCCTGTAGCTCCAAAGGGCCTTGTCTGGTCCCAAATACAGGAGTGGAGGAAGGGCAGGAAAACTCCACTTCAGGGACCAGATAGCAGTCATTGGTCCATGGTACACGTCAAATCCTACTGCATACACTGGAGACCTGCCCCCTGGCAGAGGAATAAGAATTCCTTGGTTAGCAACTTAGTAAACGATGATGCCGTTTACTAAGATGAGGAATACCTGGAAGAGTGAGTTGGCTGGGTCTTGGGGGCAATCAAGTGTTCTGTTAGGTTGTGTCCAGTTTGAGATGCTCATTAGATGTCCAAGTGGGAATACATGAGCAGGGAAGGGAAGGGGGGCCGTGTTCCTGCGTCCCCCCGACCCCCTCCCCTTCCCACACTCCCCTCCTGTCCTTCTGTCCCTTATTAATTCAGCGCTGAAAGAGCTTGCGGCTGTGTTCTTTCTAACACTCATTTTATGTTCATGGCCTTGCCTCTCTCCAGCAGCAAAAGGGTTGGTGGCACTCTGCTTTCTCTTGCAGATTTTCTGTTCCAGAGCCTCAGTTACAAGCTGAGAGAAAATGAAGAATTGTGTCTAAAGCAAGCCCTTTCTGAGGAGGTGGGATGACAGAGAAATTCCTAACATAAGACTGGAGAATTTTGCCCTGGCTTTTCTCCTTAGCCCTTAGTGGTCTCCAGTGGTCCTTCCTCCCTCCTGGGAACAGAGAAAGATGGAGAAGCCCACGGGCAAAAAAAGGAAGACACAGATCCCAAAGGAAGAAGGGAATGTGCCAAAGGACACTTGCGAGCAAGAGAAAATGTCTGGGAACAGACAGCCCAACAAGAGCTCCACTTTGGCTAAAAAGCACAGTAAAGAGCCCAGCCTGAGTCCCGAAGAGGAAGAACATATATTTGATGCCTTCGATGCTTCATTTAAAGATGACTTTGAGGGGGTTCCTGTCTTCATCCCTTTTCAGAGAAAGAAACCACACGAATGCAGTGAATGCGGACGCATCTTTAAGCACAAGACAGATCACATTCGCCACCAGAGAGTTCACACTGGAGAGAAGCCCTTTCAGTGTGATCAGTGTGGGAAGACGTTCAGGCACAGTTCCGATGTCACTAAACACCAGAGGATCCACACTGGAGAAAAGCCCTTTAAATGCAGCGAATGCGGGAAAGCGTTTAACTGCGGTTCGAATCTCCTAAAGCATCAGAAAACCCACACTGGGGAGAAGCCGTATGAATGTAAGGAATGTGGGAAGACGTTTGCCTACAGCTCGTGTCTTATTCGCCATCGGAAACGTCACCCACGGAAGAGGCACTGAGCGTAGGGAAGCTGTCCACTGAGCACCACCCTGGGCAGACCTACCCCTCTGGTCCCCTCATTCAGTGTCTGATCGATGCTGGGGTGCGTGAGAAATGTCTTCAGTGGACCTTTACTCATTGGTCCCTGTCATCACCAGGAAAATGAGCCCATCAGATAAGCAAATGCCAAGATGTGAAAAAAGACCTTCCTAGTCCAGAGACTCTCTATGGATCAGGACACTGTGATAATGTGGAAGCTCCTCGCAGCTGTGGCACCAGAGATGGCACATGTGTGAACTGCCATCCACGGGGCAGGCTGCAGGCCCCAAGCACAGCCCACTGGCAGAGGCACCTGGCATTTGCCAGCAGCCCTGCACCTCCCTCTGCTGCCTCTGCCTGTGGCATCCACTCTGGCTTCAGACCTCTCACCTGCTTCTTTGGTCTGCAGACTCTTGGCCCACTGGGTCCCAAGCCCATCCCCATGCAGCCGGGCAGGAGGCCTATGGCCCCAAGCTTCTGCAATGAGCTCTGGGGACCCAGGTGCCCACTGGACTGCACCAGACCCCCGCTGTCCCTGCTCGGCTGGCTTCGGTGATGGTTCTGTGGTTTGTTCTCTGGCTTCCCTCCTTGGGCTGGACCACCAAGCCCCATCCCAGCTCCATCCGCTGGAACTGGGCCCTCTGTGTGTCCTCCAGCCCAGCTGCCATCCCAGATGAGTGGCCTGACTTACCCATATGGACCACTTGGGACAGCTCTTCAGGGCCTACATGCTGCCACCATGGGAGGCTCCTGCCCTGGCCACATGGTGGGGACCCCGGGACACTGATGGCAGCTTCAATCCAGTCTGCGTCTACCATACAGCCCTCCAGACACAAGGTGGTCTGCTCCTGCCCCCCAAGAGGCAGCTCTCCGTTCAGGTTAGTTCCTTCTCCATGCCTGGCCCCCAGGTTCTATCCTACCACTCGGTCAAGTCCACGTACTGTGCCCACCCTTTGTTTCCCTCCAGGAGTGGTCTGAATGGGGCTCCGTGCTTTCCAGGGTGGTGAGATTTCTCCCAGAATTTCCACACAGCATACGGAGAGTGAGGTGACTGTCAGCCGGGAAGTAATATGGCATTTTATTAAGAAAATGTTGATGCCTACATTTTCAGTCATTTGGAGCCAAAAAACTAGTAATGGCCTTAGTCTTTGGGTATTCGGTCCTAAAAGAAGGCCCTGAGTTAGGGTGGAGCTGGGCTCCTTCGTCGGGTGGTGACAGACGACAGAGGGGAGAGTGCTCCCAGTGGAAATGTTTCTTTGGGTTAACGGATTTTTTACTCTTGTTCTTTCTAAAAGCTATGACATTGTAATACCTCTTTCCTAGCTGGGTGCCTCGACTCCTCAGCACAGCAGGCCCTCCTCGCACACCCAACTCACCTGGGCCCCAGGTGTGACAGGCATCAACTGCCACCCAGCACGTCCTCTGCCACCTGTGCTACGGCTCTCATAGTCACAGAAATGGAGATCTGATGAGACGAAATTGTTCCAAAGCCGGTGCCAGAGGCTGGCTTAGTGGGGAGACACACAGTGTATGACCCTGGATGGGAAAGGTTGCTACGGAGGATGTTACCGGAACATTTGACAAACGTTGGGTCTAGACTGTCCACTGGGTGGCAGGGCCACATCAATTTAAAGTTCCCCAGTTGGATTATGGCCTGTGGCCATGGCAGACAGCATCCTTGTCACAAAAGATGCACCCTAAGGTTTTCAGGGGCACAGGGTCACGATGTCTGCAGTTTACTCCCAAATGTCAAGAAACAGTGCTAACAATACACGTATAGACACTGAGAGAGTGACGAAGCAAACTGGCCAAATGTCAGTCAGCCCTGAATCTAGAGCAAGATTGGCAAACTTTTTCTGTAAAGGGCCAGATAATAACCATTCTTGGTTTTGCAGCCATAAGGTCTCTGTCACTACTCACCTCAGCTGTGACGTGTGACAGCAGTCACGGACAGTACAGAAATGAGTGAGCATGGCTGTGTGCCAATAAAGCTTTATTTACAAAAACACATGGTGGGCCGGATTTGGCCTGTTCTAGATGAAGAGCAGGGTGTGTGAGAGTTCACTCCCCATCCTGTAAGTCCTAGAGTCCTTCAGAACTAAATATTGGCAGGGGAAAAGCTGGGTGCAGGGAGTGGAAAGAAACCCTGGGGAAGGGGCCAAGGAGATGCTCAAAGCAGCCTCTGCTGCTTGTCTTGATGCTCCAGGGAGGACGGGGTGTGGGCTCAGGGACATCAGCCACAGCCACAGCACTCACACATCTCAGGGTGCCTGCATCTACTTTGGTTTGGTTTGTTTTTTATTTATTATATTATTATAATATACCGTGATGTTGCTATACATAACATTATCATGTAACATATATCATATTTTACAGTATGTCATATAAACTACAGAATAATTATCATTTTCTATATTCTGTCTCCACATCATTACCAGCAGGAAGCATTTTTTGTAGCTGCATCTGATAGATTGGATAGGAAAGTTGACTTATTCCATTTATTTCCTAACCAAGGCCTGTAGACAGTTTCTGGTTTAGATCGTTATAAATAATCTGTCATAAATATCTTTTCCACATTTAGGGCTGACAGGACGGGTCCCAGAAGCAGAATGACAGGCAGAGATCATGCTGGCAGATGCCTTCCTCTGGGCCGAGCCTTGTTGGTGCCCCAGCAGCACCCAGATGGCAGGTCTACCCTGGCCTCTCCGCAGGGCAGGTGGGTTTTAATCCTTGCCAGTTTGTTAGAAGAGAACGTTCTCATCTGATGTCTGATTTCTAGAAGGAAGCAGGTGGTGAAGAGCAGAGCTCTGGGGCAGGGGCTACTGACCTGACCCCCAGGCTTTGAGGATGTGAGACCTTGGGCACGGTGCTCAACCTCCTTGAGCCTCAGTTTCTTCGGGTGTGAAGTGGGATTGCCGATGGTGCTGAACCTGATTCCATGACTTCCTCCATGAAGCGGTGAGTGTGGGGCTGGCTCACCTGATTGCTAACGACTATCAGCTCTTGTCACGCGGAGTGTTCTTGGGGCAGACATTTGTTCACATGCATGAAAGGTGGCCACGCCTCTTCCAGAGAAACTTGCAGCTCGCTTCAACTAAGTCAACCTGGAAAACGACAGAAAAATACCTTTAAAAAAGTACTTGGAAATTATACAGAAAAATACAGTTTACAGTCATGAGAAAAATCACACAGTCAAACTAAAATCAGCAAGCAGCCTGTCTTTTGGCACAGACAGATGGGCTTAGTTCTCACTTCTCCTCAGTTAACCATCGTGATCACACACCACTGCCAAGCACCGAATCCAGACCTTTCAGATTACTCTCTGCTGTGATGTTTTTGTTATTGTTGATGTTCAAATGGAACTCACATTTCAGGAAAAAGAAAACCTAAATAACCTGAGTCAAGGGAAAACATAAAAAAGGTTATAAAATACTTAAGCCTCGGTGATAATAAATCCTACTTCCAGAAGGTCTGGGTGCAGCTGAAGCCAAAAAGAAATGTTAGCCTTAAGTGCTTGAGTTACAATTAGCAGAAGAGCTGGAAATCAATAAGCTGAGTATCCAACTTTAAAAATTATAAAAAGAACAACAGAATAAACTCATAGTAGAACAGAGGGAACAATAAAGCACAGAAATACGTGAAGCTAATAGGAATGAATACTGCAGAGAGCATTAAAAAGGTCAAAGTTTGTTCTTTGAAAGGACCATTAAAATAGAAATTCTCTGGCAGTAGGATCAAGAAAACGAGAAGGAGCAAATAAACTCTTAGCTATGAGGAGGGGAGGGAGATGCAGATCCATCCAAGATTAAAAAGATAAAATGCCAGGTCCAGCCCAGTGGAATAGTGATTGAGTTCATGCAGTCCACTTCGGCAGCCTGGGGTTTGCAGGTTTGGATCCCAGGCACGGACCTACACACCGCTCATCAAGCCATGCTGTGGCAGCCTCCCACATACAAAACAGGAAGATTGGCACAGATGTTAGCTCAGGGATAATCTTCCTCAAGCAAAAAGAGGAAGATTGGCAACGGATGTTAGCTGAGGGCCAATCTTCCCCCAAAAATAAAATGCCAAGCCAATGAATGTGAACTCAGATGAAGTGGTCATTAGAAGGAAGAGGAGTGACGAGCCAACTCAAAAAGAAACAGCCTGAAGAGTCCCCTCACTGTTGGACAGAGGGTACTCATAGTTTATGGCCTTCCCGGAAGCACGCAGGTCCACGTGATGGACTGGTGAAGTCAAGAAAGAACAACTCTGCTCTTACAGGACTCAAAGACAGAAAGGGGACATGTGCCCACCTTATTTTTTTAGGCTATGTAAGTGTGAGATCGAAATTACAGCACAGTGTCACATGCTCATCGATGCAAAAGTCCCACACAAAACACTAGCAAAGCTGGGGCTGAGGGTAGGGGCTTGACTGCAGAGGGCAGAGGGAGCTCCGTCAGGTGGTTGAAATGCCCTCTCCATGTGGTGGCGGTTACATGGGTGCATGCATTCGTCAGGTTCATTGCCTTCTGTATTTAAAATGGGCACATTTTATTGTATGTAAATTAAACCTTAAAAAGTTGATTAAAGCATATGAATCAAAACAATACTAGCAAACCAAATCTAACAGCACACAAAGCGATAGCATAGCATGACCTGATCAGGTTTACTCCAGAGGGCAAATTTGGCTCAGCATTGATGCATGTTCTCACACTAACGGATTTAAGGGGGAGAGGAGCACCCTTTTATCATCTCAATAGCTGCAAAAACTATTTCCTAAGTTCAACATCCATTCATGATTAGTACCTTTTCATAAATAAGGAATATGATAGAGTTTTCTAAACCTGATAAAGAATATCTACCAAAACCTATAGCAACATCATACCTCAGGGTTGAATGTTCACCAGCGTCCCATTGAAACCAAGAACAAGACAATGCCCGCCATTGCTGCCCTACTCAGTGCCGGGCTGGGGGTTCCCGCCGGGGCGGGGAGACGAGGAAGAGCACAGGAATGTAAGATTAGAGTGGAACCCCTCACTGTCATCGTTGGCAGGTGATAGTATTGTCCATCGAGAAGTCTGAAAATAATCACAAACTATTGAAATCATTAAGGGTTTAGCAAGGTTGTCACCTAGAAGATCAATATGCAGAAGCCTGCTGAGGTATATATCCAGAAGAATTGAAAGCAGGAACTCAAACACGTCTTTATGTGAATGCTCATAGCAGCATAATTCACAATAGCCACTGGTGGGAACAAGCCAAGTGTCCATCAATAGACCAGATAAACAGGATGCTGTCCATCCGCACAGTAGAACACTGCTCTGTCGTAAAAGGAATGGGCACTGACGCTACAACGTGGATGAACCTGGGACACGGTATGCTTAGTGAAGGGAGCCAGACAGAAGGATACATATACATGTTGTATGATTCCACTTAGGCGAGGGACCCAGGCTAGGCAAACATAGAGCAGAACAGAGGCTGCGGGGGGCTGGGGGCGGGGGGAGGGGAGTTTAATGAGAGCAGAGTTTTGTTGGGGATGATGAAAAGGTTTTGGGTATAGATAGTGGTGATGGGTACACAGCATTGTGAATATTTAATGCCACTGAGTTGCACACTTACAAAAAGCTTAAAATAATGTTTGTATATTTTACCACAATGGAAGAAGTCAATTGAATTTGATATGCTATTAACAAAATGCAATTTTAAAAAGGTGTCATCCATTTTAGCAACAAAAATGGCATTTTCTGTCAAATTGAAGATGTGCATACCTTGCCAACCCAGAAATTTCACTTATTAATAAACCTTAGAGAAACTTTTGTACATGCACCAAAAGAGACACGTACAGTAGTATTCATGGTGCCTGTGGAATGTCAGAAAAACTGGAAATAACCCAAAGGTGCGTCAACAGTGAAGTGAAGACCTCAGCACATGTGGCTCTCAGATGTAACCCTGCGCAGAGTCAGTCACAGGAGACAGTCTGATTTAGTTACTGTAAGTGCAGACCCAGAACGCTTGCCGGGTGGGGTGCAGACGGAGTAAAGCTGGAGAGAAAGGAGGAGGCCACAGCAGACTCAGGAGGGGCCCCGTGGCCGCCGGCACCCCACCAACAGAGGGCAGTGGGCATTGGATCCGCTGCAGTTTCATCGCATCTCATACACCCTCAGTTTATGTGTTTAATATACTTCCCAGCTTTCTTAAGATTTTAGAAGATAAGCACTTTCCTCACAATCCTGTTGCCATCCAGGTCTGGGGCCCCTCCCCTCCCCTCGCTCTGGGCCCGTGGCCACTGTCTCGGCAAGAACCAGCTTCCACGTGATCAAAGCCAGCCCGTCGCCTCACAGCGGGCTTTCTCCCCACAAAGGAGCAGGTAATAATTGCGCTGCTTTATTTATTCAAAAGGTGGTGCTCGTCCTTTTCAGATTTTGAGAGCAGATCACCCCCAAAGCAAGAAGTTCCTGAGGAAACGTGCATGAAAAGGAACCTCAGAACTATCAAGAAAGTTCCGCAGTCCTGAGCTCCGAGGAGGAGCAGAGGGCAAGAAGGATGAGAAGAGAAAGCCTCTGGGTAAGAAGAGACCTCATCCAGCACCACTGTGCTGAGGGACAGGTGGGGACACGGACTGTGGGGGCTCTCGCTGCTGGACGGGCAGCCTGGCAGCGGCAAGTCCACTCTCAATGGAGATGCCTGCGCAGGGGGAGGAGAGGGAAGTGTTTCATCTGAGAGGGCCCACGAGAGCAGTGACACCCCAAAAACTAGAAGTACCAACCGGGGTCTTGTGGTTCTCCAGCCTCTCCAGAGCTTCAGCAGTTCACAGTGGGAGCGCTCAGCTCCTCTCCAACCAGGCGTCCTAGGAATGCACTCCAGGTAGAAGCTCCCGCAGGCCATCAAGAACCTTCTCAGCGTTCAGAGAGTGTCCCCACAAAAACCTTCAGGGTGTCCTCCTCCCCGTTGAGCACCCGTCCTTATGTTCTTGTTGCAGGAAAACTGTGAAAGCATCCAGCACAGAAACGCCCCAGGGCACCTCGTCTGCCTGCCCAGGCTCCTCACCTGCTGCCTCATCCGGCATGGAGAGCGCTGGGCTGGCTCCAGGATGATGGCGCCAGGGCCGCAGAGAACCTTGAACAGCCCCAGGGACACCTGCAGATGTCCCAGGGCCGTGACATCAACTGTCCTTGACCGTGGCATTCTGTGAGCTGTGCCAGCATCTGTCCCTCCAGGTGTCATCCCGGGCGTCGGGCGTGATCTGAGGGCAGCCGGGTCCCGGCGCTGGGGGAGAGCGGGCAGTGAAGGCCCACACAGCGGGTGGGGCTCTGCTTCCTCTCCCCGCAGGGCAAGGGGGCTGACTGGTGACTGGCCTCTGGTTGCCCTCGCCAGGCTCACTGCATTCCTAGGGAGGCTGTGGGCACAAGGTGTCACCTGGGCTCTATTTCTAGTGACCTGTCATGTCACCCCCAGTTTGGGCCCAAGATGTGATCATTTCTTTCCTCTACAAGCGAGCCAGACACCAAGATTCACTGCAGAGCAAGACAGGACTGGGGGCCGGGTCCTGCAGCCTCAGCACCAGGGAGGAAAGCCCTGGGCTCCCAGGTCGTGGCACTCGGCAGAAGCCCGTGGTGCTGGGGACTCTTGGACATTTGCTCTGGAGCAGGACAGAGAGAGGACGTAGTGAGGGCGGAGTTCTCAGGGAGCTGGGACAGAGGGGTGAAAGGGGTGTCTCTGAGGCCAGGGAAGCAGTGTTGGGATGGGACGGAACGGGCTGGGGCCCAGGGTGGGAGCAGCCATGAAGAAGATGGGATGCTCCGGGTCCACCACCCACCCAAGGGCAGGGCTCTGCTCTGAGCGGCAGCCTGTGCCTTCGAGGACCTCTCTGTGTGCCGAGCTCGGAGCTCACTGTCTCCTGGTTTCCTCCTCACAGAGACTCCAGCCGCCTCGTCAGCCAGTCACAGAGCGGCTGGTCCTCCCCTTGGCCAGAGCCCTGCCAGGTCCAGGCCTGGCCACAGGTGGAGTTGGCACTGCTGCCTGCGGTCACCTGCAGACTGTAGGCCTGGGCTTCCGAGGCCTGAGGACGGCGTCCTGGTGGGTGAGCACCCAGGGCTCCTCAGCCCCAGGGCACAGTTTGGTCTCGGCACTGGGAGTGCCCCAGTGTTGGTCACACTCGCTGTGTCCCATGTCTTGCCTCGCATGCCCTGTGTCAGCCCTGTCACTGCAGCCTCACTGTGGCATCCTGGTTCTCTCTGTAGTGTCCGTGCCTCATGGTTTTACTGTGTGATGTTCCGGGCGAGCCTGAGCACTCAGCCCATTGGAACCCTCCTTACAGCCCCCGTGGGTCGCGGGCGCCCTGGGCGGGCAGCACTCTGGGCGCACAGCTGGTGGCCTTGGGCCGGCGGTGCAGACACTTTCCCTAGTCTAGAGCTTCCCACCATCACTCTTACTCTTCAGAAATTTAACTTTCCAATGGGTGGAATTTGTTGAACTTCCACTTTATAGCATCTCGCTCCCTTCTATCCTCGGGGAGGAAGTACCCCACACTTGGGGCAGATGCTCTGTCTTGTTGGCTGCCAGTCTCTGTGGCGTTTTCTTAGTCCCACTGGGAGCTGCGCCAGCCCCACGTCACTCCCCGGCTGCCTCCCGCATTCTTCGCAGACGTGTCCTGTCCTGCGGCCTGCTGGTGTCTGTTTCCTCCTGTAATAAACATCTGTTCTGACCTGTTCCCCATGTTCGTTGATCTCCCTGCAGTTTGGGGGTACAATCAGGGCTCCCCAGGGAGGCACCGCTGCCTCCCAGCCCAGGGTCTGGCCCCGAGCTGCAGACCCAGACACCCCCGGTCACTGCCTCCAGGTGTGTCTCTTGCGGGCGGCCTCACATTAAGCAAACTCCTGAGAGACCAACATGTAAGTCAGAAAAGGAGTTTGCTCACTTAGCATGGGAGTGACTGCTGGCCATGGCAAAACACCTGTCCCTCGGTGGACACTACCTTTCCAGCCCTAGATACCTGGGAAACTAAGTTAGGGCCCGGCGGTGCTTGAGGCCCACCGTCGTGACCCCGGGGGCGTCTGGAAGGCCCCCTGCTGCGGCTTTGGATGGTCACCCTGGCGGGTCCTGAGTTCTGAAGAGCTCGGGTCTGTCCTGTCCTCTGTGCCCTTTGCCTTCGTTAGAGCAGCTGTTCTCACGAGGGGCAGTTTGCATTGCCCCCCAGAAAGCGACGCTGGCAATGTCTGGGGACATTTTTGGTTGTCACCACTGGGGAGAGGTGCTACTAGTGTCTGGGGGGTGCTGGGCAGGGAAGCTGGTCAACGTCCTGCAGCGCGCAGGACGCCTGGCAGCGAAGGCCCGGCCATGGGTGGGGTCCAAGTCGGACCTTCGCAGTCAGGTGAGGGCTACAGGGAAGGTCCCGGAAGCGTGCGCACTGTCGGCCGGGCTTCAGAAGCGGGAAACGGAGAAGCAGAAACCTACCCGCTTGAGACGCCCATCCAGCCCGAGGAGCCTGGCAGGGGCTGGGACAGGGGCTGGGTCCCCTGAAGGAGGGGCAGAGGTGGGCAGAAAACATGGGGACTGGCTAAGTCTCCGCAGGAGTAAGAGAACCCCCAGGTCTCCCCACCCTCACAGGAAATGAGGGCGCCCCCACACCCCGCCAAAACCAACCCAGCAGGGCAACATGGTGGCTGGGCCCGCGAGCATGAGGGGCACACTGAAAGGGGCACTGGGGCATCCGCTCTGGTGGAGAACACGTCCAGGACAGAACTGGGCTGTGTGTGCCTCCATCACAAGCCCTTCCCCTCCCCTGGCCATCTTGCCATCTCAGAAAGGGGGCCACCGGCCACACCCTGGCCTAAGGCCCAAGTCATCCACCCACCACATCGGGCCAGCAGCGTGTGCTGGCAGTTCTGTCCCCAACATAGGCCCCCAGCCTCCCCTCCATCTAACCTATCCCTCCCCTTGTCTCCTGCCTCCTCACAGCCCCAAACTGATCTTAAAATGTACATCCATCTCCTCACTCTCCTGCTCAGCACCTTCGTTGGCTCCTGGTGCACTTAGAATGAAATCCAGGCTCCTCCTCATGGCTTCAAGACTGCTTGCCCAGCTTGTTCCACTCCCTCTTGTTCCATGTTCCAGTTTGCCTGGTCCTCCTCTAAATCCTCTGTGATGCTCTTTCATGCCTCAGGACCTTTGCACATTCTCTTCCTTCTGCTTTGAATATTCTTACCTCCAGCCTTTTTCAGAGTATCTTGGCTTCCTCTCCTAACCCTCTCTCTCTCTCTCCCTCCCTCCCTCTCCTCTGATGTCTGCTCCTTAGAGATGCCCCACCCCCTGGTCCACTTTCTTTAAGCCCCCGTTGACTCCTTACAGTTCCCGTCATGTTGGTAGTTCGGGTGTGCTTGTGTGTGGTTGCTCTCTCCCACACACTCCATTGAGGCAGGGACCTGTCCTGTTCCCCACTGTACCCCAGCTCATGGCCCAGGGCCTGGCACTAGGCCAGGTAGGGTAGGGGGGAATTCTTAGCCTACAGGGCTGGGACCCACGGTGAGCAAGGCTGGTGGAGAGGGCAGCTCCACTCTCCACCTTCAGTCTGTGGCAGGAACCAGCTGCTCCAGGTGCAGGCCCCTTCTTCCAGCTCCAGGCTTGTTTCAGCCTCTTCTGCAGCTCCCATCCTGGTCTCAGCACCCACCAAGACGCCCTCCCCACACACTCACTTGGTCCTTCACATGTCCCTGTTCGTGCAGCCTCTCTCTTGCCTCACCACCCACCCTGGGGTCGGACGTCCCTCCTTCCCTGTCTAGATCCTCAGGCTTGGGGTCCCCTCCCTCTGTCCTGAGCACCCCTCCAGCTGGGGGCCCTGGCTGTGGCTCCTCCCTTGCTGTCTTCTAGGTGCCTGCCTGCCCAGGCTCAGGGGTAGCCACGGGCAAGCACCCCTACTGGACTGGTGCGTGAAATCCTCCCCCCGCTGTTTGTTTTTCCCAACAAGACGGAGAGACGCTTAATTTTCTCTTTTTCGGGTTGTAAGAACAGGGCTGAGAGATGCTGGATGAACATCAGGAAATTCAGGAAGAAGAATTCCATGCAAAGGTTTTGGGAATATCTGTGACACTCGTCAGGCCCCAGATTTTAGGAAGACGTTTAGATGGCCAGTTTAGACGGGTAATCGAGACAACCCAGAAAAGGGAGAAAAGGAAGATCTCTTTCCAGCAAGTTCCCCAGCAAATGATGGCCCTCCGTAAGAAACATTCCGAAAAACACCATACTGAGAAGGATGTGGGCAAAATTTGCCCACCGATTTGACACCTACTGCCGACAGGACTCCAGGGGTAAAGCACCTGGCTGTGGCACCTTGTGTGTAAGATTTGGCTCTTACTCAGCAGCGAGGGTCCGCCCGACTGTACTGACAGGGAACCTAAGCCGTCCACACTGGAGCAGCCACGCGCAAGGGACGTCTCCAAGGCCTCTGCAGCCCGAGCGCCCACGGGTCTGGGGCCCCGCCCCAGCCCCGCCCCGTCGGCCTCAGGCCCCGCCCAGCCCCGTCCAGAAAGC
>NC_060282.1:1514502-1641635 GCF_021613505.1 Equus quagga | reverse complement strand
CTCAGGCCCCGCCCAGCCCCGTCCAGAAAGCTTCAGGCCCCGCCCACCCCGCCCGGGAGACCTCAGGCCCCACCCCCCTCGCCCCACCCCGTCGGGCTCAGGCCCCGCCCCTGTCCCGCCCCGTCAGCCTCAGGTTCCGCCCCGCCGGCCTCAGGCCCCGCCTCCCTCCAGGGCCCGCCCGAGGGCGCCGTCTGCTGAGAGCTCCGCCGGGTCCGGGCGGGGCCTGCGTCCTGCCTGCACATCGGACACTCTGGGGCGGCCGGTCCTCCCGGCGCCGCGCACACTGGGCCCCCAGCACCCTCGCTGCCGCCGAGCGTCTGACCGGCTGCCCTAGCAGCGTGGCCACCGAGGCGGCGGGCCTCCGGGCGCCCAGAGCGTTCCGGAAGTGTGTGTGGACGGGTGGGCGTGGCGGAGCGCACTTCCGGCCGGCGCGCGGGCTGCCACCTCCCGCTCTGAAGGTGAGTGGGCGCCGGCCGGGGACTGCAGTGGTGGCTGCAGGGTCGGTGGCTGCTTCTGCGCCCAGCCCGGCCTCGCCCCGCTCCCGCGCGTCGTTCCTGCGGGCCTGGCCCCACCCCGGCCGCCTTGACCTTGGCCCCAGGCCCGGCCTTGGGGGCTCATGGGGGCGCCCGTCGCCCCAGAGCGCAAAGGAGGCCTCCGCGGGGCCGGCCGCAGCGGGCGTGCTGGCCCCTGGCGATCGCGGCTGTCCGTTTACGGGGCGCCTCCCCACGCGCCCGGAACCACAGGGACGCGAGCCATAGTTATGCCCACTTTGTAGATGGGAAAGTGAGGCTCAGAGAGGTCCCTGGTCCGAGGTCCCGGGCCGGGGAGTGAGCGCCGTACCTCAGCCGGGCCAGGCTTGCTGCCTGCCGCCAAGCGCCCCGAGATCGGCCCTTTCCCGCGGGCCCAGGCTCCCAGCTGGGAAAAGAGGGGGCGGAGGAAGGTTTGCTCCTGGGCCGGTGGCATCTGTGTCCCCTCGCTTTCAGCCTGTTGCAGCAGCGTGGGTGTGGAACCTGCGGTCGGAGTTTGTGCTCGCGTCCTCGAGTGACCGTCGCCTCCGCTCAGCCAGCCAGGGTAGGGGTGAGCGTGCCCTTTCCCAGTAATTCCTCCACAGTTAGCCGAGTGACTAAAGATGTGGCTTGGGGGTTGAGGACGTACACTCAGATGTCACCACTGCAGCCCCACCCTGTGTCCACTCACCTGGCTGCCTGTGACCCTTCCCGGGGATGGGCACTAGAGGATTCCGACTAGCGGATGAGGTCTCCCCGGGGCACCCAGAAGGCCCAGGCACTGGTGAGGAGCCCTCTTGGGGCTGCCTCCCCACTTCCTTCAAGCAGGTGCCCTGCAGCCAGCGCTGAATGTGCATTAACTTTTGTTCTTCCCATGTCCTCTTTTTCAAGTAAGGAAGCCTATTTTATCACAGCTGGAGAGAAAAATTCTCACGTTGGACCAAGTCGTTCTTGCAAACCAAATTAAAGAAAAGTATCTTTGATCCCAAAGGATGCTCAGAGCACCAGGGGTGGGCCGGGGTGTGGTGGGTTACAGCCTGCGGTGTCTGAGGGCTGCATGGGGTCTGAGGAAGAGGGTTTTTCTCTCAGGAAACATCTCGTCAAGATTTACTCTAGAACATTTAAGCTCCAGCAGGCAAGGTCCAGCTTTCCGCCCTCCTCCAGGGCCAGCCGCCCCCAGCTCTGGTGTGGGAGGTTTTCCTGGGAGAACAAGCAAGCATGCTTTTCTCTGGGTGAGTCCATGGCTCAGGAGGACATTCCAGGCCATTGCTGGCACAAGAGCTTCAGTTCGGTTCCTGCAGGTGTGCTGGTGCTGTCCACGAGGTGGAATAAACAAACCAGAGACCCAAATCACCTCGCCCCCAGGCCCCACTCACCTCGCCCCCAGGCCCCACGTTACTTCTTGGCATCCTCATTCCTCTCACCCAGTGAAGGAATCTCCAGCTGGCCTGTGGTCAACAGCGGGCATTGCCCCCGCCCCCTCATCCCCCTCTGACCCCTTCATCCTGCCATGGTTTTCCTTTCCCTAGGTGTGCACACCTTCAGGCCTTGGGGAAGATGGCGGCCCCGGGGGACGGTCGGGAGTCCCCTCATGTCCCATCCCCTGTCAGTCTCGAGTCACCGGGGACACCTGGAGCCCACCACCACGAGGCACGGCTTCACCTCCACGGTCATCAACACGGTACTTACGCTGCTGCTGTGCTCCCGCCTCACTCCCTCCATCTCCCGACGGTGCCACCGACACCAACACTGACACCGGCCCTGCGGGCAGAAAACGAGGGAGCTCCCTGGTGCTAGGGCGCCTGCACCCTCAGGCTTGGGTCGGGACCGGGGCGGCAGTGGTTGAGGCTAAGGGCCGAGCCGCGTGAGCGAAGGCTCCCTAGGGGACAGTTCCGTGGGACTATCTTTCTTTGGTGGGGGGAGTCAGGGGTGAAAAGAAGAGCAGCCTCTGAGGCCAGGCCCTGCATGACAGGAGCAAGTCATCTCATCTCCGTCGCAGCCTTTGCTTCCAAACCAGGAAGGCAGCGTCCGGAGTTCTGGGCAGGCTGGATTGGGTGGAGGCCCCTAGGGACCTGTAGGGTTGGAGCCCCTGGCCTTGTCCCACGCCCCTGGCAGAGTTGGGCTGTCGAGGCGTGGAAGTAGTGGACCAGTCAGGAGGATGTCCAAGCCCTGTGACACGTGGTGCCCCTGGGCTCTGGCTGCCCTGGTGCCACCGACACCAACACTGGCTGGGGGAGTCCCAGGGGTTCCATCCATGTCCCACATTCCACAGGAGGCCTGGTCTCACTCATCTCACAGCTAGAGACACAAATGAGCTGGTGACAGCCAGGACCAGGGCCCTGATGCAGTCTCTCCCACTCGGGGCGAGTCCCAGCAGCTTGCACCACTGTTCTGAAGAGTTGGCACTGAGCCCGGGCTGGGCCCACTCTGTGTCGAGGATTCTTGCTCTTGGTGGGTCTTGGCATTGTGGTGAATGACGTGTTGACAGCTGAGATTCATCGAGCAGCAGCTATGCTGTATACCACACTCTTTGCTGAGGGCTCTCTGTGGATTATCTTGACGTCCAGGGACAGCCCTCCCAGGTGGGCATTGACAAATGAGGACAGTGAGACTCAGAGAGGTCAAGGGGGTAGCATGAGGTCACACAGCTTGGCAATGTGGGATTCACCCCAGGTCAACCCAGGACCTGGATGGGAACTCCTAGCCATGCCCAGTGCTGTGCCCAGTTCCAGGAACCCTCCTGACCCCCTGTGTGTCCCTGTGGTGGGTCAGGCTAGGGCACGTGGGTAAGGAGCTGGGTGCTGCCTGAAAGGAGCCTAGAGCCCACCCAGCACATAAGCTGTGCAGGCTTTTGCTGGACCCACTGCCTCTCCCTCCACGGTAGTTTCCAGGCCTTGCCCAGGGCTCCCAGCCTTGTGCACCCATGCTCTCCAACTGCTGTGTAGCCCAAGTTTTGAGGTCCACATTTCACATCCAGTCTCTCATGTCACCCTCACAGCAACCTAGCAAAGTAGGGCCTCCTGTCGCCATGTTTCTGATGGGGACACGGCAGCCCAGACATGAGCCAGGGGAAGCCAGCAGGACTCAGACCACGTCAGTCTGACTCAAGCCCACGCCCTCCACCCCACATTGGGCCCCAGCAAGCTGTGGCTCCTCCTCTTGGGGAGGTGGGCCTGGGACGGGGAGGGGCTGCCCTGGAGGATATGCCAACCCAGCTAGTCCAGCAGGATTACAGGGCTGCTGCCCAGGATGCAGGTCCCAGAGCCCATGTGGAGGGACTGCCCCTGACCTGATCTCTGCCAGCCATCGGCAGCAAGAGCCCAGAAGGCTGGGCTTGGGTCCCCTGAGCCACATCCAAGTGCCCTAAAGTGCCTGGGGCTTTCCCCATGGGAGGGAGCGGGCTGCAGCCAGCAACTTCAGCCCTCACTGTGCCATACCAGACACAGAGGTGGGGGCACCTTGTCTGCAAGGAAAACAACCAGGGTTGACCCTAAAGAAGAGAGATGTGAGGCCACCGGGCAGGCCCTTTTGCCTGGTACCAGCCAGGCCCTGGAGGGGGTGCCATGGAGGGTAGGGCTGGGGGGTGTGGTTGAGGAGAGGTGGCCGAGGTGTGATGGAGCCCAGGGAGGTCCACAGGTGGCCAGAGGCAGGAGAGGGGCTGCATTCATTCCCTCCTCGGGAAGACAGGCCCACATGGAGAGCTGGGCCCAGCGTCCGGCTGTTGCCAAGGGTGGAGACCACCCCCCGCAGTCTCTCGAGCTCATTTCCTCTGTTGATTGGTTCCTCGGTGAACCAGGATGCACAGATGCTTCTCAGGAAAGACCCCAGCGCTTCAGGGACCTGCCAAGGGCCCTCCAGCTGGTGAGGCCAGGACTTCTGGAGCCCCAGCCCCCTGATTCCCAGGCCAGAGTCAGGTGATGGGCCAGAAAGAGCATTCTGGAGCTCCACCCTGAGGAGCTGGGGTCCCTGCTGCCCACTCCAGGCCCGGCTTTCAGCAGTCTCCCAAATCCACCTCGCACATGTGGTCATTTCGAGAACCAGTTTCTAAACCTCTGCAGCTGGGCACGGTGGTGGATGCCAGGGCTACGAGAGGGTCGGGAACACAGGGCGTCCTTAGAGGGTGAGCCCTTTGTTCTCTGGGAGGTGGGGGCAGGGTGGGCATGAAGCTGGGGTTGTGCAGCAAGCTCGAGGCCACCCCCAAGCCTCCGGCGCAGGAAGGTCAGGCAGGTGTGGTGTGGGCAGTGGGCAGAGCATGGTCCTCTCCTAGCACCCCCCTGCCCCTCCCAGAGACACACTTCTGGAGCCCAGGCTTCGCTGGACTGCCCAAGGGGCTCTTTGGGGACTGGTACCCCAAGGCTGCACCCACCAGACCCAGTGCTTCTAGAGAGTTCTGGAAGGTTTAGTCACAAATCCTGCAACAGGAGGGGCAGTCTGTGAGCAGAACAAGTGCTGGAGGAGGGCTGTGCTGGGGCCTGCAGCCCGAGGCGCGTGGGAGCGCGTGGCCAGGGCAGCGCCACCCCAGCACTGGGGGCAGTCTCCAGATGGGGCCTGAGACTGACCTCGTGCCCACTGGCCGTGCCCCGCCCCAGCTAGCTCCTCCCTATGTCCAGGCCCAAGCATGCAATTCTGTGCCATTTGACAAACAAGGAAAGCTTCCAGCCAGGAGAGCACCCACTGCCCTCCCTCCAGAGGGCCAGCCCCAGCAGTGCAGCATCCCCCTGAGTCCGAGCCTGGTGCTTCGGCTGAAGTGGAACATGCCTGTCGCTGTTGCTGGTGAGGGCAGCCTTCCACATCCAGGCCTCGATGTGTCCCTGGGTAGGAAGCACCCAGCATGGGGGGACACAGCACTGAGCATGATGGAAGGGACTTCAGGACAGGACTACACGGGCAGGCCGTAGCAGGCGTCACCCTGTCCACCTGCCAGGCCCAGGGTCTTCTGAGATGGTGGTTGAGCAATGGGGGGGTCTTGAGGGTCGCAGCCCAGAGAGGTCCGTGCTCCTAGGCCTGCCCCGTGCTGGGGAGGGGCTGGGAGAGCATTTGAAAGTCCCAGAGGTAGCTTTGTTTAGGACCCCAGCACATTCCAGCGCCACCAAGCTGCACCTTGGGGCCCCTCACTCAGGAAAGGGGTGTCACCTGGCTACACCCATCTCTTGAATGCCCCAGCCCTTCCTGGCTGTCAGCACTGGGAGCTCCAAGGAGTGGGCAGCATCCTGCAGGCAGCCAGGTGAGCCCTGGGCTGGATCCAAGAGGAGGGGGAGATGAGCCCCAACTCTACTGTCCCCCCCAGGGACCCCCAGCTGCAGCCCCAAGGTGCGCTCTCAGCCACCACAGGAGGAGGAGCTGTCAGACCTGGATTTCCAAGATGTGGAGGAGGTCCAGATCGGCAGAGACGCCTGCTGGCCAGGTGAGTGAGCAGAACGCCATCTGGGGCAGCCCAGGAGCGCATATGCCTGTGGCTGCCGCATGCCTGGCTCTGGGCACCACCACTACCAGGACCCTGAGTGCTGCTTGTCCCTGGCTGTGAACTCGCTTGTGTCCCCCACAGCCCCTCCCCCATTCAGTCCCAGTCTCATCACTGATACTTTCTGAGGCTCTGAGTGCAGCCCAGACCCTACAGCCACTTGCCTTTGGGGCTGCAACTCGGCACCACTGCCCCCCAGGCCAGCAGCCAAGGAGTCATCCTGGGCCCTGTTGTCCCCTGTATGCTGCCCTCGGCCTCGACTTGTCCCTTGACTTGAGCTCTAGTCCCCATCCCCTTCTTGGCACCACCTCACAGGGGCTGCACTAATCCAGGCCCTCAACCCCCATTGCTCCCCCAACCCTTGCCTCTCTCCCTCAGGAGAACCCCTGGGGATGCCCCCTTGGGGTCTCCACCTCATGTGTGGTCGGCACTGCGCCCTTCACCCCTCTCCTGGGATCTGGAAAGGTCTGAGGTCAGGTCCTGGGAAGTAGACCTTTCCTGCAGCAGTGACAGGAGGTCCCCGGGTGGGCAGGGGAGCTGCACCGAGAGGCACTTGCCACCTAGGCCTCGGCCAGTCCCTGGAGGAGCTCTGGAGGGGCGTGGGTCCTTGGAGAGGGGTGCAGCAGCAGCCTCCAGCAGCCCGCACCCTGGGGTCTAGGCAGCACCCTCTGGAGCAGGGGGGCTTGGCTGCTTCGCTCTGAATCTGAGTGTCAGGCCTTGTCCACCCAGGTCTGCTCTGACCCTGGTCCCCAGCCACGTGGCACTCCCTGCTGGTTTTGTCACCTGGAATGGCAGAGTAGGGACCTCATGGAGGGACGGACTGGTGGGTGGGTGGGTGCTATCTGCTTCTCCCATTTCTCATTTCAGATTCTGAGTCGGAGCCTGAGCAGGCTCTGCCATCTCCCAACTCACATGATCCTGAAGATGAGGTGGACCGGGACCGGGGGGCACTGAGGACCCTGCTGAGGAGCCTTCCCCGTAGACCCACGTGTGGGGACAGCTTTGGGCAGGAGTCCAGCTTGGAGCGCCCAGCAGGTCAGCTGCCAGGGGCCATGCCCTGCTCCCGGGAGAGGGGCACCTGGCGCATGACGCTCATGTCACAGGGAGCCTCTGAGACCGAGGGGGGCCCCGAGCGGGCCGCCGAGCTGGGGGGCAGCTTTGGCCGGGGCTCGGCCCTTGGGGCCCGACAGGGCGGCCCACGGGGTGGGAAGCCTCACAGGTGTGAGGCCTGCGGCAAGAGCTTCAAGTACAACTCCCTGCTGCTGAAGCACCAGCGCATCCACACGGGCGAGAAGCCCTACGCCTGCCACGAGTGTGGCAAGCGCTTCCGCGGCTGGTCGGGCTTCATCCAGCACCACCGCATCCACACCGGCGAGAAGCCCTACGAGTGCGGCCAGTGCGGGCGCGCCTTCAGCCACAGCTCGCACTTCACGCAGCACCTGCGCATCCACAATGGCGAGAAGCCCTACAAGTGCGGCGAGTGCGGCCAGGCCTTCAGCCAGAGCTCCAACCTGGTGCGGCACCAGCGGCTGCACACCGGCGAGAAGCCCTACGCCTGCAGCCAGTGCGGCAAGGCCTTCATCTGGAGCTCCGTGCTCATCGAGCACCAGCGCATCCACACAGGCGAGAAGCCCTATGAGTGCCCCGACTGCGGCAAGGCCTTCCGCGGCCGCTCCCACTTCTTCCGGCATCTGCGGACCCACACGGGCGAGAAGCCCTTTGCCTGCGGTGTCTGCGGCAAGGCCTTTGGCCAGAGCTCCCAGCTCATCCAGCACCAGAGGGTCCACTACCGGGAGTAGCAGGCCCAGCAGGCTGTGGTTGAGCCGGGAGGGGGCATGGACGCGGCCTGGGATCGAGGGGGTTCTAGAGGGAGGGCTCCTGCCTTCTCACCCTTCCTGCTGGCACCGCATGCCAAGGGTCCTGAATAAATTCTTTTTAATTGCTGGAAATGGGAGCCACTCCTGCCTGGGCAAGGCCATGGGCTGCTTCCCATCCCTAAGGGCCTGTGTCAGGAGAAGAATGCCTGGCCTAACCCAGCACCCTGTTTAGTCTCCTGGCCTCGTGCGTGGTCAGTCCGAGCTCCCTGGGGCCTGAGGCCTAGGGGCGTCCTGACTTGCCTGGAGCCATAGCCAGGACGTGGTCAGGTGCCCCAAGATGGGTATTTCCAGATGCAGAGAGGCACACGGGAGGACAGGGCTGGCCCAGGCTGCCCCCTCTCGCCCTGGGCGTGGGATCTCTGGTAATGGGCTCCCTCACCTACCTGGGAGAGTGCCTGCAGCAGGATCTCCGTGGGGCAAGCCCCCAGATCCACCCGGTGTGCCTGCTCACCCTGTCTCTGCACTTAGTGTAGGCTGCCTGTGGGAAGGGGCCCCTGACCATTGCCACTGCCCCTATGCCCACTGGCCCTCATAGCTGCCTCCAGCCCTGGGAAGGTGGGAGCTGGGTGTTCACCTCTTGACGTGTGGGCCACTACAGCCGCAGCTGGGTCACGGCTTTGGCGATCTTCAGATCTACCGGGGCTGTCCTGTAGCCCTGGGACTGCCAGGCCCTATGGTCCAGGCAAGAGCTTAGCTGGGTGTCAACAGGCATTCGCGTGCTCCCTGCCTGGCCCCTCCCCAGGCTGCAACTCCGAGCATCGCCGCCCCTCCTCCAGTTCCTCCGCTTGCGGCTGAGACCGGGTCCAGAGGGCCGGTGGTCGGGCTGCCTCGCCTCCCCAGGCCACACTCCCAGGGCCCCATGGCCACCAAGCCCTGTGGACTCCCGGCCCTGTGCCCCCACTCGGGGGGAAAGCCACTCCAGGGGAGAGGGCTGAAGGTGAGGCTGTCTCTAGCCATCAGCTTCAGGAGTCAAGGCTCCTCCTCGAGTTGCTCTGTTGCGCCCTGGAATTCAGTCCTCTCGGCCTGAAAGACTAGGGAACTCCACCTTCTGCCTGCTCCTTTCTCCCCGTGATACCGCGCGGGTAACGAAGCTTGGGCCCTTCGCGGAGCGGCGGGGTCAGCCTGTGCTTCCAGAGTGTCGTCCTGCAGCCTTAGTGCCGAGGCTGGACCCAGATGCCCGCTCCGCGACCGGACCTAGCAAGCGGCCACTGAAAGCAGAGTCCGGCGGTCCTCCACGCTGCCCTAGACTGTCCGGGAAGTGGCCCACGAGCGCCAGGGCCAGGCGCACCTGCGGCCAGCGAGCGAGGACCCGACCGGGGCTAAGGGGCGGGGCCTGCCTGGAGCAGGGCGGGGCCGACTGCAGCCGGGGAGGGGCCTGGAAGAAGTGGGCGGGGCCGACTGTAGCCCCGGCGGGTCCGGGTCTGGTGCCCCTCCGCCGAGCCGCCGGCCTGCGCACCCCGAAGGACCCCAGAGGAGGGGGCGTGGAAGAGGCCGCCCATGGCTGCGCCTCCTCGGCCTGCGTGTAAACTCAGCAAGGTCGCTGTGTCTTCCCTTGTCCAGCAGGGCCCGCTGAGATGGACTGACTGGCATCCGCGTTTCCACCAGTGTCTCTTCCCCAAGTTCGGGGCCCGGGGCTGGTTCTCGAGCGTCCCATCTGACCCCTCAGCGCTTCCCGGGAACGGAGCGCTGGGCAGGACCCGGACTCCTCAGGGGTGCCCGCCCGCGTTTATCAGCGTCGTTGAAGTGCACCTCCTCCATCTCGGT
This sequence comes from Equus quagga, assembly GCF_021613505.1. NCBI lineage: Eukaryota > Metazoa > Chordata > Mammalia > Perissodactyla > Equidae > Equus > Equus quagga. Next base: position 1,632,027 of record NC_060282.1, on the reverse strand, counting down.
CCCTGGCCGCTCCCGGGACCGCGGGCGGCCGCGCGCCTTTCCCGAGCTCCTGCGCCGCCTCGCTCGCGCGCCCTCGTCTTGCTCCAGTTGCGCTCTGCGCGCCCTGGCCTGCTCAGGAGCCTCCGTCCCGCCTCCCTCCGACCCCACGTTATCACCCACCCCGCCGCCGCCGCTCTCATTCTTCCCGCCCGGCCCCGATCCTTGGCTTCGGCCTCTTGCTCGTCCCCGAAGTGACCAGGAATCGTCCCAAGGAGCCGGCGGTCTCCGGGAGCCCGGGTTCAGGGTCCTTCTGTCCTGATGGCAGCCCCCGCACATACTCCCCTCACGGGGCCTGTTTCCTCGTCCGAACGCGGGGACGGCAGACTGCGGGCGCCGGCGCGGCTCTCGGCAGGACGGCGCTACACGAGTGCACACCGCCAGGCACACAGCAAGTCCCCGTAAGACGGGCTCCTGGAAAGGCTCTGTCGACAACCAGGGACAGGTCAGGGACCCTATACGCGGAGGGTCTCAGCAGACAGCCACCAGGGGCCAGGGCTGGCCACAGTGAATGTGAGGGACCACTGAGTGAGAGGCAGAAGGCCCCAGGAAAGGAGTCCGTGTGCTTCAGAGCCAGGAAGTGACCACTTGTGTCGGGGCAGTGTCTGCTTTTGGCCCCAGGAGGAAATGGAGGCCCTAGAGGGGCTCTGAAAGGAAGAAGGGTGGTCCTCTGAGGAGCTTTCTAGGGCCCGGACAAGGACTGGGGGCAGACTTGATCATCATCTTGGGCTCTGTGCAGGGCGTGGAGCGGGCTGCATGTGCCTGTGCATCAGTAAATAACCGACGAAAACGAGCCTAAGTGTGGAGACCTTTCAGTTGGATACAGGGGTTTTTATTTTTACATGAATTTAAGCAGCGTGGTGTAATGGTTAAGAAAATCGGCTTTGGAATTTAATGCCCAGCTCTGCACTTAACTGTAAGGTTGTATGAGTTATTAATCTCTCCGAATTTGTTTCCTAATTAGAAAAAAGAGGTATTGGAGGACGGCCTGGTGGCATAGGGGTTAGGTTTGAGCACCCCGCTGCGGTGGCCTGGGGTTCACCTGTTCAGATCCTGGGTGCAGACCTGGCACCAGCCAAGCCACACTGCGGCAGCGACCCACATACAAAACACAGGAAGATGGGCACGGGTGTTAGCTCAGCGACAAGCTTCCTCACACACACACACACACACACACACACAAAGACATACTGGTCAGGGTTCTCCAGAGAAACAGAACCAATAGGAGATTAGAGATCTATCTATCTATCCTACTAACACCTAAGAATGGACTCCTGCTATCATGGAGGCTGAGAGGTCCCTGCATCTGCATTGGCCTGCTGGAGCCCCAGGAGAGCCAATGGTGCACTTCCAGTCTGAAAGCCAGCAGGCTCGAGACCCAAGAACAGCCAGTGTTTCAGCTCACATCTGAAGGCAGAAAGAAACCGATGTCCCAGCTCAGCAGTTCGCAGGAGTTCCCACTTGGCCTTTTTGTTCTATTCAGTCAGCTGATTGGATGGGGCCCACCCACATTGGGGAGAGCAACCTGCTTTACTCAGTGTACCAATTCAAATATTAATCTCATTCAGAAACACCTTCACAGACACACCCAGAATAACATTTAACCAAATATCTGGGCCCCTGTGGGCCAGTAGAGTTGACACATCCAATCAATCCTCACAAGCAAGGAGAAGAATCGTACTTATGCTGTGGGGCTGGGCTAATTCCTCCTGCTACAGAGCTGCTCTCTCACCAGGACACAGGGCAGAGCTCAAAGCAGCCCCAGACCCACCTCCTTCTGTTTTAGCCACTCTAGAGGCAGGGGTTCTTCCTGGCCCCAGCACCTTGGAAACACCCCCAGGGAAGGGCTCTACTCGGTCCCACTGGGGGCTTGTGCCATTTGCAACCCACCCCTGGGCCAGAGGCTGTGACCAGGGAGATGAGCTCAGAGATTGCTGCTCAGCCCGAATCTTTTTGTTTTTTTTCTAAGGAAGATTCACCCTGAACTAACATCTGTGCCAGTCTTCCTCTGTTTCATATGTGGGTCGCTGCCACAGCATGGCCACCAACGAGTGCTGTAGGTCTGTGCCCAGGAACTGAACCAAGCTGCCAAAGCAGAACACCCCAAACTTAACCACTAGGCCACGGGGCCAGCCCCTCAGCCCGACTCTTTTGGTCATGCCCACAACTGGGTGCAGGGTGCTGGGATGGGCAGACAGAACCATGGGTGTCCTTTGCACAGGTTTTCAATACGACTGTCACCATGCACTTGTCTTTTTCAGTTGCTATGCAACACTCCATATTGGGCTACCTGTTTCCCCGAGGTTTCAGTCTTTGAGAGACTCTAGATTAACGATAGAGGTGGAAGCCAACACGTGGTCTATAGACTTCATGAGCTGTGTGTCGCAGGCCCCTAAGCAGGTGGGCAGGCATCTCCCAGCATCCACCTCCAAGGATGTTCACTCTCCTTTGTAGGCCAGCTCTGCCACTCACTTCTGTGCCATCTTGGGCAAGGTACATATCCTCTCTGAGTTCCACTGGTAAATTGGGGATAATGATTTTACATCCAGGGGTTTCTGTGAGCACTAGATGAGATCCTTGCCAGTCATAAGTTAAGTTGAGTTTGTAACCGGCTGGCCTACCATCCGGAAAATCATCACATCCTCATCTGTGATAGTTCATGATTTATTCATTCTCGGCTCATTCATTCAGTAAAGCTTTCTTGAGCACCTGCTCTGTGTGGGTGTGTCCCCACCTAGGAGGCTGCGTCCCCCACAGCAGTCTCCTCTGACCTTGTCCTCAGGGTGCAGCACGGTGGCAGCCCTCCACATCTGCCGCACGACTTGAGTCTCTGGGGCCACTCAACGGTACCAGTGGTCGGATCCCCCAGCTTTATCGCTTAAACCCAAGATTTGTGACTAAATCAGATCAGGCCCAACTTTTCCAACTGCACTAAGGAAAGCCAGGCAACCGGTTCTTCGCGGAGACCCCTCCAGAGGTGTGTCTCTGGGGGTCTCTGGGCTGGAGGAGGGGCCGGGCTCGACCCAGATCCTGCGGAGGGGTGTCTCTGGCCGGGGTCTCTGGGCTGGAGGACGGACTGGCTGGACCCAGACCCTGCGGAGGGGTGTCTCTGGCAGGGGTCTCTGGGCTGGAGGAGGGGCTGGCTGGACTCAGACCCTGCGGAGGGGTATCTCTGGCCGGGGTCTCTGGGCTGGAGGAGGGGCTGGGTGGACCCAGACCCTGCGGAGGGGTGTCTCTGGCCGGGGTCTCCGAGTTGGGCGCGATGAAGGTGGTCTAAGACGCCGGAAACACGGGAAGCAGTTCAGCAGCTGCGCAGAGAAGCACCCCCGCCGGCTGGAAGGCAGCGCCCCACCGCCCCGGCACTACGCGCGCCCAGAAGCAGCGAGAGCAACCCGGAAGCAAACCGGAAGTAGCGCGTCCCTCCCTCCCCCAGCCCCGCCCTCTCCCTCTCGCGCCCCTAGCGGCGGAGTCTCGCATGGCGGCCCCCGCAACGCCGAAATGGGGTCTGCAGAACTGGGTCCAGGGTCGGAGCCCGGCTGTGCGGGCGGGTGGAGCTGAGGAACAAAATCTAATACCTGGCCCCGGAGGGCACAGAGGCCTCGTGCATTTGAGCGTTGTTCATAAGATAAACTTTGAAGGCCACAATTTACTCTGTGCTCAGGTGGCCTCGGATGAGATTTTGTAGGAAATCTTCGCCCACTTGTCGCCAGCGATTCAGAAGTCATGCAGGTGTTCCTAAGCCTCAGGGAATTCACACGAGACCACAGATGCAGGCAGTCCTCCAGTCAGAACTGAAAGCGGTGGTGCACCCGAGAGACACGGTGGATGTGGTGGCCGTGGAGGACGTGGGCCAGAGCTCTGACGCTACCAAGCATCAGAGACGTCTCCATAGAGAGAAACCCTATACATGTAACTAAGGCACACAGACCCTTAGATGGCCATCAGATGTAACAAAACGTTACAGGGCTATAGGGGAGGAAGACCTCATGAATTTTACGAATGTGGGAAGGGCTTCAGCGCTGTTGGGGCTCGGTTCAGCATCAGAGAAGTCAGACCAGAGAGACGCCAATGAGTGAGCTGGACGTGGCGAAGTCTTTGGTAGAGGGTCAGGTTGCCAGGGATCGGAGTTCACACGGAAAGAGACCCTATGAATGTAGTGAAGAGGAAAAGCCTTCTGGGTTCATACTGGGGTCGGGGAGGGGACTATGGATGCAGGGCCCGTGGAGAGGCATCAGATAATACACACCGGAGAGGAACCCTGTGAATGTCACGATGCAGGAAATAACCACCACTGAACACTTTTAGTATCTGATAAATGGCACCCTACCGTGCCACCTACCCCACCCTACCACGCCACAACGCAGTGCCACAGCAAAAAGCCTGTAGGCAAAGATCTTATGCCTGGGAACACCAGTGCCTTCACCAGGGAAGCAGCAGGGAAGTGAAATGCCCCTTCTCGCTTACACCAAAGTCACGGCCAGGGGATTCACCCCAAAGTGAGCCTGTGGGAGAGGGGCCTCTGCAGGCCAGAGGATTTTCTTGGGGTTGTGGTCTGGGAAGGGGGCATGTTCCTTTTGGACTTGATCCGTGTTTTCTTAGAGCAATTTCTGAGACATCGTGTGCAGACAGTGCGGTTGACAAAGATTACAGCGATCCCAACACTCAGCCTGTACGTGCACAGATCACTGGGAAAACCCACCCTGGTGACTGGAGAATGAAAGTGGAGCCCGTTCCATCCTCAGAGCCTAAAAGGGTTATGTGCTTTTCCCATAAGCTGAGTCCAGTAGAATGTGGTTGGGAGAGAGAACTCTCTCCTGTAGCTGCTGCAGGCCCCACCAAGAAGTCCAAGGGAGGGCTTCTCTGCAGTGTCTTTTGAGACAATGGACACATTTCCATCCATTTTTCACAGCCCTGCCCTCCCCTTTGTTCAAGCTGAATCTCTTCCTTGGAACGGCTCCGTGCGTCTTTCTGCCTTGCTTCTGGAGGTCTCATGCTGATCTCAGCAAACTCAGGTGAAGCACTGGCCCCTCACAAGGCCCCTTGCTTTGCATGTTCTAGGATCTTGTTTCATGGGGTGTGAGAACCCAGTAAGGGACCACCCAATTACATCACCTGGGAGCCTCCTGAAAACCACAGACTCCCAGGTCCCACCGCAGGGGAGACAGATTCAGTAGGCCTGGGGTGGAGCCAGGGGATCTGGATTTAGTTCCAACACCCCCAGTGATGTCAATGGTGCACAGGTTGGGAATCTCTGGTCTCATCCAACCCCTCAAAGCAGATGCACCTGCGCAGGCAGTTGTCCAGGCCCTTCTCAGACACCACCTGGACAGGCAACCTGGACTGCTGCACAGCTCTGGCTTGGGCCAGAATCTGTGCTTTCACCTCCAGCTTTTCCCAGCTCTGCCCTCTGGGCTCGTCATAGCCTCGCTGCGCTCGTCCATAGCAAGGGCCCTCAGGATGTGGAGGTAGCTGTCACGCCCAGGGTCCGTCTCCTGCCCGCTGCGGTTCTTTCCTAAGCACTCAGTTCCTTTAGCTGGTCGCAGGGTTCGTGGACTCGCCTTAGCGGTGGACGGTAATGTTGTCACCCCGGTCCCAGCCAGCGGGCGCCATCCTCCGCTAGACCGCTCCAACCCAGAACTAGCCTCCGCGCACCCCCGTCCGTAGACCAGAGAAGTCTTCTAGAGTCATAAGTCGGATAGTGGCCCTCGCTTGCTTCCCAAAGCCCTTCCTGCGGCCTTCAGGGACCTACACGCCGGGTCCCCCTGCTCCTTCCCTTCCAGAGCCTCTTCCTCACCAACTTCTGAGCGGCCCCATCGTCCCGTCCAAGCCAGCACCTCGGACAGCTCCAGGCACGCGCGCTGGGCCTGCCCGCCCCGAGGCTCTCCGGGGCCCTCGGGCCGCTCCCCTAGGCTGGTCCCCGGGCTAGTCCCCGGCAGCTCCCCCGGTCTGCTGCCCCGGGCCGCTTCCCCAGGCCACTCCCCCAGGTTGGTCCCCGGCCGCTCCCCGGGGCCGCTCCCCTAGGCTGGTCCTCCGGCCGGTCTCCCGAGCCGGTCCTCCGAGCTTCCTAGAGTGCCCGGAAGAGCCGACGGCGTGGGGCGGGGCATACTTTGGTCGCCGCGCGCGCTTCCGGCTCAGTCTGGGTCTGTGTCCCGGTCCGGGTCCGGGTCCGGGTTGGAGGGGAGCAGGCGGCGGGCGAGAGGCTCGGCCGCGCGACTCTCGGGCCCCGGGCCCGGAGCGGACGGTAGACGCGGTACTGCGCCCGGCCCCCTCGGGCCTTCTCTTGCGCCGTCCGCACGACTCAGCCACCCGGCGGTCCGCGGGGGCGGGAGCCTGGGGCCATCGGCTGAGGGCCTGGGGCCCAAGTCCTGCCTCCCGGCTCTGCGCTTTAAGGAGGCCGGCTGAAAGATTCGAGAGCCCCGGGAGAGGCCGCTCCCCCGTGTGAGAGCACTTGGCGCGGGCACGGCCCTTTGCACTCCGCTGGGGTGTGTCTTCCTCGGGACCTGTCCACCGACCAGCAAGAAGTCTTCACCTGCCGATGGCAGCCTTGTCACCTGCTGTCACCTCACCTCTCTCTTCGCCTGCCGAGGGGACACGGCCAGGCTCTCCTCTTCCGGAGGCCGGGATCCTGGAACACGGTACTCTACTCTCGAGGCCCGGTCTTTGCCCTCGGGCCCCAGGCCTGACCTTGACATCTCTGGTCACTGAGTGTGCAGCATCCCCCGCTCAGCCCAGTCCCCTCCTGGCTTGTCGCAGGGTCAGGCAGGCCCCCGATCTCAGAGAAAATTGAAGTCTGGTCCTCAAGGAGCACAGGTTTTAACAGTTCTTTTTCTTAGATAGCGTTTGGGAGTCTGTTTTCATTGTAAGAGTCATTCATGCTCATTAAAGAAAATTTGGAAAGTGTCGGGAAAATAGAAGAACACCCCCCTCCCCCCAGGAAAGAAATCACTTGTCAGCAGGTATAGGAGTGTCTGCACAGGTTTTCAGTCTTTCAGGCTCTGCGTGGTGGTTTACTGCCCTTGCTGCCTAACCAGATTGATTCAGAGCTTAACCTCAGCCCTAAAATGAAGTCGTGCCGTGAAGGTCTCAGATCTGCCAGGAGCAGTGCTAGAACCCCTGTGCACCTTCTCTCCAGCCCCCCCATTCACTGGCGGGAAACCGAGGCTCAGAGAAGACTTACCACAGCCAAGATTTGAACCCAGATCCGGGATTCTGTGATCCATGTTCTCCCAGGAGGCCTTCCACCTGCCCACCCCCTCCTCCTCCCTCGCGGTTTGCTGTAACCCTTGGTGGACAAGCCATCCACTCACCAATTCTACAAAACGTGCCCCCCCACTCAGGAATTCAGCACCGTGTGCCAGGCCCCGGGTGCCGAGATGGAACGCTGTGTCACTGCCCTGGAGGCGCCCCACAGCCCCCGTGGTGGGGGAGCTAATAGAAGACAGGTCCACTTGTGGGCACAGAGCAGGAACTCTCGGCACTGTAATTTGCCCCACGTGGTCTCCAGCCCATCCTTAGGTCTGAGGCAGGTGACGTCGTTCGTCCATTAGGCAGCTAGTACCTGCCGGGACCAGCCTCTGACCCAGGTCTGCCTGACCCCATGGCTGGGCCTTCCCACTGCATCCTGTGCGCAGTGTGTCTGCGAGGCCGCCGCCCCTCTCCTGCATACCTGACCTTCAGGCAGCCCCTCCAGAGGGCAGCGTCCAGCCAGCGTGGTGTGCACTCCCTGGGACGAAACTGAGTGACATGTAGGCGGGAGAGGCAGGTTTCTCCCCAGGACCCCAGTCCACTTGTCCACCCAGCAGGACCCCCAGCCCAGCTCTGGCCTGGGAGAGGGCACCATGGCGATGGGCAGGAGGCAGCTGCGTTTCTTAAGGTCCTGAAAGCTGTAGCACATGCTGCATGGCCTGTACACTTGAAGGACAGCTTGGGTGGGTGTAAAATTCTTGGAGTGGGGGTGTGGTTGTGGGGTTTTCCTCGCCGCCTTTGCTGAGCCTACCCATGCTCCCACCATGAGGAGCTCTTCTCATCCCTTCCTTGTCCTGGAGCTTGAAAGCTCCACCAAGATGTGCGCTGCTCTTGGCCAGCTTACATTATATCTTCCTGGGGTTGGTGTCTTATTTTTAAATTTTTTTATTAGGATATAACTTACATATTGAAAATTCCTACATCTTAAGTAGACTGCTTGACTTTTTACATATGTTTACTCTTATAAACCCAACCCAGTCAAGACGCAGAACTTTCCAGACCCTCCCCTTCCAGTCAGTTGTCACAAGGTGACCACCATTCTAGCTTCTCTGCGGCCCTGGTGCTTTTCAACTTCAGATGAGTGGGATCGCAGCCTCAGCATGCTCCGGGTCTGACTGTTGCTCAGCATCGTGAGTTTGGGCTATACCATAGCGTGTGTCCGTGGTCGGTGCTCCCTTTCCTGCTGGGAGGCATTCCCCCTCTGTGCTTCAGGCCTTTGTTGCGGAGAAATCTTAGTCCCACAGTCCCTCTGGTCTCTTCTTCAGAAGACCCATCTGGAAGTGTCCTGCTTATCTTCCCCTGCCTTCCACACCTTCATGTCTCCTCTTATCAGTTGTTCTGATCGTTTCCACTTCGTTTTTCAAGGATCCCTCAGGCCTCTCTGCCACATCCCTGACTTGACTTTGTTGGGTTAGTTCAGCTTCTTGTTGCTTCTAAAAAAGAAAAAAGCCTTTTCTTTTTATAGGAATAAAAATTAAGTAAGCAAATACATTTTCATTTTTTACAAAAGTATTTTAAGGGAGAGTTACTAAGAAATTAATAGTGGACAATGAAAGCCCAGTAAGTTAGTCTAACGTGTACTTTAAAACTTCCAAATAATTTCTCAACGGGAGTATGTTGGACTTGATCCCATTGTTACTTCTCGAGGTCGTGTGTCTCTCCATCCCAAACCTTCAAGTCATGTCCTTCCTTAGCTGGAACCCTCTGGTGGCCCCAGGGCTGTCAGTGCAGGCAGGCCCCGCTCCCTACCCACCGATCCTCACCCCTGGCACACTCTCTCCCAGCGCAGTGCCCTCTCCTGCACTCCTATTCGCGCTTCAGGACCCGCTTTGACAGTGCCTGCCGCGGCTGTCCTGCGGAGTCAGCTGCTCCCTTGTCTCAGCTGCTGAGCTAGCCCTCTGCGCACCGCTGTCTGGACCTGCTGCACCTCACGCCTGTCTCCCTTCTTCGCGAGCCCCCGAGGGCAGGCACTGTGGTGCCCTGTCCCCCTCTGGGTGCATCCGCAGCATCCAGAACAGCAGGAGCAGGCCTCGCGTCAGGCCTCCCTGACTCCACAGCACTGATGTGCCGGGCAGGGCTGGCCTGGAGGCCTCTGGGTCTCACCATGCTGCGTGGGTTTCCCACCCTTAGGGCCTCCAGGGCGTCTCATCGAAGCCTCTCTCAAAGAGCCCACTTGTTATCGCACAGATTCCGTGGGTCGGGAGGCCGGGGCAGTGTTGCTGGGGCTGCTGTCGGGTCTCACAGGCTGCAGTCCAAGTGTCAGCAGGGCCACATCCTCACCTGGAGCCCGGGGTCCTCCCTGAGGCTCGTCCAGGTGGCTGGCAGGATTGGGGTCCGTGTGGTTGTGGGGCTGACCGTCGCTCCCAGAGGCAGCGGCCACGGGCTCTTGGCTTCTCCTCCAGGAGGCTGTGCTCCCTTTCCTCCACTTCTTTTCTGCATTCTGCTGACCTAAACCTCTCTGTGACACTCACATCCTTTCCCTGAGCTCTTTTAATTTTTTTTTAGCAAAGCCATTTGTAATTTCTTTATTGTAATTTGAGGAACCATCCCAGGGCATCCTGAGTTGCTTGGGGCCTGCCCTGTGGGAAAGCAGTAGGCCGGGGCGGGGGGCTGGGCCAGGCCCACCCCGACTCCCACCCATGCCCTATCGCCAGCTCTGCCACATCCCTTGCTGGGGGCCCTCTCCTCAAGACAGCATGGCCTCGGATCTGAGATGCTGCTCCCCTCCCTCCTCACCTGGGAAGTCCCCCTCAGCCCGCAGGCACCCCCGTGTCAGACTGGGTTTCTGGTGGCACTCTCGGCCTCTCCCATGGCCCATCCTCAACCCTGGATGCCCCCACCCCCCGCCATGCGGGCTGCTTGGGGTCAGTACTCTGTCCACCGGCTGTGCAGCCCAGACCTGCCAGAGGTGGGGCCTCCCAGGCTGTGGCTCAGGGCTCAGTCCCCATGCTGGCTGTTCATGTTTTTATGTTTTCAGTATAAATGGAGGAAAAAGTAAGGAAAAGGCCTCTACTCACTTATCTTTGACCAGAAGTCCTGGCTTATTTTTAGGAGAAGCAGGCAGATTCTAGACGTTATTGGGAATGTAGCTTTGTCCCATCAGCACAGAGGGGCGACAGACAGACCCCAGAACACAGCTGCAGGGCGCGTCTTTTCGGTATGCACGAAGGTCACAGAGGCCCTTCTCCAAGGTCAGTGACCCACCAGCAAGAGGTGCCCGATGCAGTCCGGGGAGCAGACGTAGGACACTGTCGTCGCCGCCCTGCGAGGACACTGTGCAGGCACCCACACTTCCTGTGCTCCTCTTCCAGCTCCCAAATCCCCCATGGGAGGGGAGGCGGGACAAACTCCACAGCATTAGGATCACAGCAACTCACCTGGGGGAGTGACGTCTCCAGCCCTTTCCCCTGGCCCCCTGCTCCCCAGCCACCCACCTCCTGGCCCTGGCCCTTCTCACAGCCTGCCTCTGGCCCAGCGACCTCTCCCTTCCCTCTATCCCTGTGTAACCCTGTCCACGCCCCTTCCCATCCCCGACAGAGGTGACAGAGGTCTCATTTCCTTTTCCCTCGCCGCTGATTGAAATGAGATGGCATTGCCTTTTCCAGAGTCTCTGTGCTCTAGCCCAGAGCCTGGTGACATTTGCCTCCCTTTCTGGTCTCAGACCGTGAGGACAGACCTCCGAGTGAGCAGCAGATGCCTGGGCAGGAGGCCCTGGCAGAGACGGAGCCCCAGGGTGTCTTGGGGGCAAAGCTCCCGGGGCCAGGGATCTGCCAGGTCCTGCAGAAGCCATTGGGGTTCACAGGGACAGGCCAGGGTGCCCCACAAGACCTGCAGGTGCCAGGTAACGCTCGGGGAGGAGAGAAACCACAAACACGAGCCCAGAAGCAAGGCCAGCCTCACCGCCAGCCTGGTGACACATCGGGAAGACTGTGACCCCAGCGAGAGGGGCCGGTCGGGATCCAGCAGGTGTCGGGAGACCCAGCGGGGGCGAGCAGGCGCCCTGCGGTGCCCTGTGCCCCGAAGCCTCCCCGCGCTGCGCTCAGGCCCTGGAACAGCAGAAGGCTCCCCACGGGGAGAAGCCGCACGAGTGAGGCGAGCGCTGGAGGGCGTTTGCCCGGAGATCGGACATGGTGAAGTACCGGAGAATCCGCACCGGCGAGAAGCCATCCGCGTGCGGCGAGTGCGGGGAAGCGTTTGCGCACAGCTCGCACTGCGGTTCCACGCCGGCGAGAAGCCCTTCGCGTGCGCCGAGTGCGGCCACACCTTCCGCCATAGCTCCGACCTCGTGCAGCACCGCAGGGTGCACACCGCGAGAAGCCCCACGCGTGCAGCGAGTGCGGGCGCGCCTTCCGGGCCCTGTCGGGCTTCTTCCAGCACCTGCGGGTCCACACCGGGGAGAAGCCTTTTCTCTGCAGCGAGTACCGGCGCGCCTTCCGCCTCAGCTCGCACCTGATCCAGCACCAGCGGGTTCACGGCACCGAGTGAGCCGAGGCGGCCACCCGGAGGACCTGGGCCACGCAGGAGGGTGGAGGTGTCGCTGGGGACGCCCGCTGCGCCGTGCGGGGGGCGGCGTGGGTGGGCAGGCTGCTGACCTCCTGCTGAAGCTGGTCGGCACACCTCGGGCCCCCCAGTCCAGTCTTCGCTCCCCTCTGGGGCCTCTAGGTGGGACAAGTGCAGACGGGGTCAGGGTCAGGGGCCTGAACGGGTGGGTTGAGCAGGGCGGGCATGCCCTTTCTCTCCTTGGGACGCCTGACGGCCTTGCTGTTGACACACAGGCGAGGAATGCAGCCCCTGAGGGCCCCGCGGTGCCCCGACCGCAGCCGGGCGGACATCTAGACCAGGGCTCTGCCAGGGGGCCAGCGCCCCTGGCCTCATTTCAGGCAGCCATCAAGCGACCACTGGTCTCTACATTTTTAAAGGGTTATGAGAAAAGGTGAATAAGCGCAAAGCATCTGTACCGCCTGGCTCTTTACGAAACAGCGGGCGGGTTTGCTCTCCAGGTTCTTACCCCTTTTCTAGGAGGGGCCGCGGGGCCCCGCCCCTGCGCAGCTCGCCCTGCGCTGGGCGGGAGGGGGGCTGGGGGGACCTCGGGGGCGGGGCGCGGGGAGGGGGCAGGCTCCGGGCGGGGTCGCGGGCAGTCGCCTCCTGTCCGCAGCTGGGAGGGGAGCGCCGCGAGCCACGCTGGAGCCTGAAACGCGGCGCGGGGGCGAGGGCGCGGGCCGGGAGTGGAGTCTGGAAGAGGGACCGCCTCTCCGGTAGTGGGGCCGGAGCGCAGGGTCAGGTCACAGGCCCGGGACGGAGCCTGGACGGTCCAGTGCGTAGCGGGAGCGAGGTGGGACTTGCGTGTTAGAAATGTCGCTTGTGGGAAGAGCAGCCCTCCAGAGTACCTGAGATAGTCCCCTGGGATGCGGACGGAAACCTCTCTTTCTACTTTCCAGATCATTCTTTTTACATGTTTGAATTTTCACGTGTTTTATAATATTTATAATTTGTTACAAATGAATAATACAGTGGGCGTGTCAACAAGGGTTTGCTGATGCAGCGTGCAGTGAGAAAGCCTCAGGACGCCCGCCGTGGAGGGCGGGCCGGTGGGCGGGCTGTAGGGAGGCTGCAGAGGGGTGGACCCGGGGACCCTGGGGGAGGCCAGAGGCGGGAAGGTCGTCAGCGCAGGTACTGAGAAAGCTGAGGGGCTGCCTGGTGGTCCTGTGAGCAGGGGGGCGTCCTGTACGCGGCCACCCTTGGCCCCTTCGGTGGCACGTGGCCTGTGGTCTGCATTCTGCTCTCTGCTCTTGCGTCTGGAAGCTATTTCTGGGCCAAAAGAGGTGACGGTTCTGACAGCGACTACCTGGTCTCCTGCTGCCTGGCCTGCAGCACCACGAGGCAAAAGGCTGGTCCACTGTGGTCCTGCCCTCTCCTCTCTTCCCCGGGTCGGGCAGACACGCCCCAGTTCTCCTGAACCTGGCTGGGCCTCAGACTGGCTCTAGGCAATCAAAGGGAAGTGAGGAGCCAGCGGGGCCTTCTCCACATTCTCTGCACTCGGCCCACAGCGACCAGCGGCCTTCACTGGTGCCTGGCCTGAGGAAGACCAACAGAGCAGAGGCGGCCTGCGGCCATGACCACGGACCTCTGCTGTTTCCAGCGCAGGGACTAGAGCATGTCTGTTAGCACAGCGCAGCCTGGCTTCTCCTGACCGAGTGAGCTGTGTCCCTTCCCTTTTCTGTGGGCGAGCTCCTTCGTCTGGAAGCCCAAATTTCCTCCTCTGCAAAGTAGTGTCCCTCTCGGGGTTATTCATAGCAGAGGAGGTGATTCGCATAAGGGGCAGTGGAAGGCGAGCGGGCCGGTAGGACACGTTAGTGCTTCTGCCTCTGCAGCGTCCCCCGGGGGCTGAATTAGTGAAGGGACAGACCCGTGTGTGGTTGGGGCCACAGGCCCTTCATTGTGAGTTTGGCTCTCCTGCCACCAGGTCTCTCTGCCACCTCTGCACCTCTCATCTCTGCAGGTCCTTGTGTGGCCACAGGCTCCAACTGCTGCCTGGTGTTCCCCAGGTCTGACACCATCTCAGCCCAGGGCTGCAGAGGCCAGAGACCTCTCCTTCAGCTTCTGGGAAACCCCAAGAGAGACTGGTCACAGGCCCATCCTGGGGGAGAGAGGCTTCTAGAATGACCTAAGGGAATAGAGAAACAGCACTCAGAAGGAAGGGGTGCTGTTACTGGAATGCACAAGGGAAGGGGTCCCCTCAGGTGCACCCCAGAAAAACCCGTGCACACCCAGTGACAAAGCCACCGCTCTGGCTGTCTGAACGGAACAGCTCCTTCCGGCACCTGGTTGTCAGACTGACACATGTGGTGGGAACCCAGGGCAGTGGGAACACGTGCAGCCTTCTGGGCTCTGCTACATGTCTCGAGGCTAAGGAGGTGCTCAGGGAATGGAGGCCAGGGTGTCACTGCTGGCCTCCAGCTGCACCCTCTGAGAACAAGCTTGATATGCGATGTATGATCTACTCCATGGCTTAAAAATGAAACAGCCCTTCCCCAGGTTTTTACAAGCTTATAAATGACTGCTTTTACTTCTGTTTGCCAAGATTTCACTTTTTTGATAAAACTTTTGACAAGCCATTTTTCCTATTATATAAGCAGATTATATTGTAGAAAATTTGGGGAATGGAGAAAAGAAGAAAGAAATCACACTAGTTCACACCACGTGGCAGAAATGTACTCTTAGAATTTTTTTACATCAACACAAATTCTTTTCCCAAACCGTTTTAGAATGGTTTGCATACATTCTGTCCCTTGGCCCCATCACACTGCAGGTTCCTGTTCTGTCTCTGTCCCACTGTTCTTCACGACGTTTTCCCTTCAACCCAGGATCCATTTTCCCTTCAGTCCAGGCTCCAGTCTGGGATCATATCTTGCCTTTAGTTGCCATATGCCCTCAGGATTCCTTAGTGTGGATCCGCTCCTCAGCCTCTCTTACCTCCCTGGAGATGGTTTATTCATTGCAAGGGCAGAAATAGTAGCCATACAGTGGAAAAAGCAGACAACACCTCGACTACATGATCGGAATTATCACCAACCAGTGAAGGGCCGATGGACACCATGTACCTTCATATGTGACACCCTGAGGACACATCATTGCAGTGTTGCAGCTGGACATGCATGACCTGTGTCCAGCTAAAAGGAAAGGGGACGAGATTGTGGAAGGAACAGGTGGGGCTTTCCAGGCAGGGGAATGGAATGAGCAGAGGCTCAGAGAGAGGCGAGAGCGAGCCTGGTGTGTTCAGGGAATGACAGCTGGCCCCACAGTTGGAGGAAGAGGTGAGGCTGGAGAGGTGGGTGGAGGTGAGGAGCCAGCGCTAGGCTTATCAAGGTAAGACCTGCTGCCATCCACGCATGGTGTGTTCTGGGCACAGCGGACAGCATGGAGCTCCCGGCTTTTGGAGAGCCAGCCTCCTCCATGGCCACCATCGATGGCCCAGCCCAGCATCGGGGGCCCCTCACCATCTGTGCTTCTGTTTGGTGAGTGGGCTGAGAACTCGGAGCAGGATGGGGGGTGGCCCAGAACAAGAGACATCTGTAAAAGTCAGATGTCAAGGGACATTGTCAGGGAGCAGGGGGATGTTTCAAGGGGCTCTCTGGGCTTGGGTTTCCTGAAGCATGTCAGGAGGTTGAGGAGAGACTGCAAGTGTCACTGACAGGAAAGTGCCTAGAGCATGGAGACACAACTGAATGATGCCTTGGGGACATGCCACTCATAACCCAAGCCCCAGGACACAGGTCTGTGGCAGATGCCGTAATGGTGTTTCAGCCGCAGGTAAACGTGGGGGCATCCATTCTGCAGAGAAACCCAAGGTTGCAGTGCCCGTGGGAAACCTGCACCCCCACCCTACGGGCATCAGACCCCAGAGAACTCCTGCCCCAGGAACTGGGTCTTGCCAACGACTGCGCAGGCTTAGGAGCAGATGCTTCCCGGTGGAGCCCTCAGGCGAGCCCCTAGTCCTCGGAGAGACTCGCCCGGGACATGGCTAGGCTGTCCCCAGACTCTGCAACCAAATACACTGTGAGATCATAAATGCAGGTTGTTTTAAGCCAGTAAGTGTGTGGTCACTGAAAACTACTGGTGAGGGAAACTGGGAGAGGTGGGGTCCCTGCAGCTGGGAGGAGAAAATGTGTCATGAGGGCAGAGTCAGTCACACGTGTGTTGGCTGCTGCAGCGGGAACACTCCGGGAGGAGGGGGCTGCGGTGCCTTTGGTCTTAGCGAGGGGAATCCACATGCTGGGGAACAGCAAGCGGCGGGCTCTGCCGCCTGGCGGGCGGTCTGAGGGTCCCTCCCCTGGCGCCTTTTCTCTGCTCTTCTCCACGGGGGAGGTTTCCTGACATGTCCCCACCCGATCCCGCGCTCCCGAGCTTTTCTGCCTGCCTCCTTCCCCCACGGAGCCCCCGCCTTTCTCCATGAGTACTGCCTGCATTCGTTCATTCATTCGTTCTTTCCGCAGTCAGCTCGGTCACCAAACTCAGACTGACATCCCTGACCCCATCTCTGGACCCGGCGGGAGGCGATGGAGCCCGGAGGGGACAGAGGAGAGACCCGGGAGCCCCGCCCGGGGCGGTGCCCGCAGAGGTCGGGGCCCTGGAGGGCCCGCGGGGGCGGGCTGACATGAAGATGGCTGGGCCAAGGCCCTCGCACACGGAGGTAGGGAATCGCCTTTAGAACAGCAAAGCGACCACGGCCGGGCCAGCAGGGTCGGCCCCGCGGCCTCCAGGGCAGCCGAGCGCACGGTCCTCCGGGGCCCTAGAGCGTCGCCGGAAGTGCCCGCGCCGCGGGTTGGGGGACGACGGTGCTTCCGGCGGGCGGCGGGGCGGCAGGTGAGCGGTTGCGGGCTGGGAGGGCGGCTGTCGCGGGGGCCGAGCCCCAGCGGAAAACTAAGGCCCGGGCGCGGGACTGCGTGTCCGTCCTGGGGTCTCGCTGCGGGAGCTGCACGTCCGCTGTGCGGAGAGGACGCGAGAGGCGGCACTAAGGCCCCGGCCAGGGACAGGCTCCCTGACCGTTGAGATGGTCTCGGGCACAGCCTCCCTGACCATTGTGACATTCTCGGGGATAGCCTCCCCTGACCAGTGTGATGGCTTCGGGGGCAGCCTCCCCTGACCAGTGTGACAGCTTCAGGGACCCCCAACCGTTGCGACGGTCTCAGGGGCTCCTGAGCATTGTGGTGACCAGTGTGACAGCCCTGGGGACAGCCTCCCTTGACCACTGCGATGGCCTCGGGGACAGCCTCCCTGACCATTGTGACGGCCTCGGGGACCCCTGACCATTTGATGGCCTCAGGGACAGGTGGACTGAGAACCTCCCCTGACCGTTGTGACGGCTGTGAGGGGGTCACTTTGTCCCGGCTACTAGCATGGGTAAACCTTCTTGTTCTTTACTTGAAATCACTTTATCCCTGTAGGTCATATAGGAAGTATCCCTATAGGTCAGTCTTTGTGGACGTCCCTGATTTCAGGGCCGGGTAGGTTCTGGAAGCGAAGCCCGGTGTGATGAAGGCCTTTGTAGATCTTGAATTCCCCGCCTGCCACGTGGCATTGCTTCCCCTCCCAGGAGCCTGCCTGTCTTCCCTTTCTGGCTCCTAAGGTGCTACCGTTTTTAAGTCTTTGCTACTTTCAGAATAAAACGTGACGTTTTAAATTACATTTTTTGGGACCAGCCCTGTCGCCAAGTGGTTAAGTTGGCGCACTCTGCTTCGGCGCCCTGGGGTTTTGCCGGTTTGGATCCTGGGTGTGGACCTAGCACCGCTCATCAGACCCCGCTGAGGGGGTGTCCCATATAGCACAACCAGAGGCACAAGTGGAATATACAACTATACTGGGTGGCTTTGGGGAGAAGGAGAAGAAGAAGAAGAAGAAAAGATTGGTAACCGAGTTAGCTCAGGTGCCAATCTTCAAAAAAATAAAAATAAATTACATTTCTTAGTTGCAAATATGGGGCTTATATTAAAAAATATTATTGGCCACTGTTTTTTTTTCTTTTTTGGATTACCAGTTCATGACTTTACCGAGTGTTCATGCTTTCTCATGAATATGTAGTAGTCTTTATGTGTTAAGGATATGAATGTCGATCTGGGTTGCAAATATTCCTCCTGTTGTTGGAGTTTTTTTCATTTGTTTGCTTTTTACATGAAATTTTCTCAGGTGGTTAAATCTGTCCAACTTTACCTTTGGTGTCAAGCTTAGCAAAATCATTCCTCAATCCAAAATGACACCATTCAATTAATTTTTCTTGGTTTTTTGGTTTCATACTTTATATTCAAATCTTTATAATTATCAGGAAAGTTTTAAAAGCATAGCTATTTCCCCAGACATCTGAAGCTGATTGAAGGGGCTGGGCTCGTCCTCGTTCGTGGAGCTGAGATGGCAGCAGGCAGCTGGCAGATGCTGCCACACCCACCTTTGCTCTGAACTTTGGGGGGCAGGGCTGCAGGGAGCCCACATGGCCTGCACAGGGTTCCCACAGAACACTAGTTTCCAGGGTCTCTGTTGAGTCAGGACCTTGATTCCTAGTGACAGCAGCGGGCCCAGTGGGGGACGTGGCTCCTTTGGCGTCCCCAGGGGGGGTCTGACCCTCGCTTCTCTGAAGGCATTCTGACCTTGCCGTCACTCTCTGTCATTTTCTCCCCTTTCTTCTCTGGTACCCAAGCAGGTGTTCCCACACCTGGTGTTTCTGCTAGGTGCTGTGGAGGAGGGTCCCCAGGCTTGCGTCTCCAGAACCCACAGAGGCCACCTTGATGGACACATGCACAGGTGAGGCCTGGCAGCCAGGTCCAGAGGGGCCGCGGGGGGACTGTCCTGGGGCTAGGGAGGTCCTAGGGGACAGCTGAGGAATCGGGCTCCCCAAGTCAGTCTGCCGGCTGCAGAGGGACACCGCCAGCCTCGGGCGGCACAGCCCCATCCCACTTCCTTTCCCCTCACAGCCCTCCTCCTCGCACTGCCCGCTGGCCTCACCTCTCCCTGCTTCCTTCCTCTGCCCTCCTGGCACACTCTGCACCCCTCCCTTCTGGTCCCCTTGCCTGGAGACTTCTGAGAACAAGAACACTAATGATATCGAACCGCAAGTGAGCTCGCTCTCCCATCATGCAGCAAGGCAGTCTCTGACGCCGGGTTCAGTGAAGAAAGTAGGAATTTTATTGCAAAGCGCTGAGCAGGGAGAACGGGCGGCTCGTGCTGTAATCCCGAATTCCCAAAAAGCTACAAGCAAGGGTTTTTATTGGGGTCTTAGGTGGGGACGGGGAGCATGTGCCCTTGGGGCTGAAGTTCTAAGAGTGCTCCGCACAGGGACGGCTGTCTCTTCTACGTGTCACGCATAGTGGATTTTAGTCTTTGACCTCTGAAGTTTACAGTCAGTCATTTCAGCTCCTCGATGTTCCTGTAAGGTGCTTAGGCAGGCAGGGGGCTGTCAGCAAGTTCCCCTCTATCAGCGTCCTCCTGCTGTTCTGCAAGGCGGGCTCAGGAACCTTGGCTATTTTGTTTCCCATGTTAACCTTGAGGGTACAAAGCACAGTTTCCCCCTAATCCAGGGTGATTTTAACTCCTTCACCCTCAGTTTCGTTAATTCTTGGCTCTGCTTCCCGGGGCCCAGCTGTGTCAGTGGTCCTGGGCTCAGAGTAGGTGACCAGGAAGAGTCTGATGGATGAAAACCTGGCTAGCGTCCCGCCCATCGGCCATCTCCCTTTCCGGCTCCCATCCCACTCTGTACTGAAGAGTTAAGGCCACATTTGAGGGCTGTCAAAGCTGAGGACTCATATTCCATTTACTGTTGTTGCTATTATGACATTATATAACCAGTGCTAACAACAATGCCATCTTCCCTTAGCAAAGACACATGATTGCCTCGAGCCTTTCCCCACCACACTCTCTGATGGTTTCCACTCAGCAGTTGGGGCCTGGGCACAATATAACCACGGCTGCCCAGAACAAACACACACCCCCCGCACACCTGCACCTGATCCCCCTGAAGTCAGGAACCCCCGTGTCCACGCACACATGCTCATCCCTCAGGGGCACTGCCATGGAGCTGCCCTTCATGCCTGGGACTCCAGGCCATGCCTCTCCCTCCCGTGTCCAACCTCAATCCTGTCCAGATGGGGTTCTGCACAGTCCTGCAATTTTGGACTAAATAATAATTGTAGCAAATGCCAACATACAGAGTGGCGGAGGAAGAGCAGGTCACTCACAACAAAACCACCCATTTTGAAAGGAATAAAGAGAAAACCCCATGTCTGGGTTGCCGGCCCCGAGTTTGTACCACCAGCTATAACAGCCTGAAGGAGAGATGTGGGTGGAGTGACATAGGGGGCCGTTGGATCTCACCGGCATGTTTGGTGACTGGCACCTTTGCTGGGGGAGCGAGTTTCTTCATGAGAAGGCCTGGCAGCCCCAGCTTCTGCTTGTGGGAGGACTCCTCCCCATCAGGGTTTCTCAGCCTCGGCACTGTGGACATCTTGGGATGGAAGATTCTTTGTTGTAGGGCATCCTGTGCATTCTAGGATGTTCCACAGCCTACCCGGCCTCTACCTAACCACTGAGTGCCAGGAGCACCCCCTCCCATGGTGACCTCAGAGTTTCCAGACAGAAGTGCCCTGGAGACAACGTCGCCCCAGATGAGAACCAGTGCTCCATGCTTAGGGCCCTTCAGGGCCCCTCGGAGGCTGGCACGGGAGGACACCTACACAGGGCTGCCTGGGGCACCTGGCCTGGCCTCAGGAGGCAAGCAGTTCACAGGACCTGAAGCCTGACCCGGCAGAACCAGCAGGAGAGGATGTGGCCCTCCTTGTCTTAACTCTGAATAACTTTTTCTTCATAAGTGCCTCTGAGTCACTTTCTTGAACTTCCAGGTCCACCAAACCACAAGGCCAGGGCTGGCCACCCCCGGGGGCCTTCTGTTTCTTAGCCCTTGCTTGCGGCCTCTCCCTACCTCCAGTTGCTCAACTGAACAGCCCCCTTATTAGGGAATCAGTGGGAAAGCTCTGTGGATGCCACCCGCCTGGGAAGAGCATCCTTGCCCCCCAGCCCAGCCATAGGTGTCGTTATGACATCCGCAGTTCAAGTCCTCGAGAGGGGAGCGGCTGAGGACTTAACTGGTTCCGTTCAGTGGCTCAGGTTATTGCCTGTGGGTGGAAAAGTTTTCTCTTAACTTGGTTGCTGTGCTTGTCATGGTGGTCCTGTCCTCCTGAGCTCCCTCGTGAGTAGGCGTCCCTGTCTCAGCTCCCCAGGCGCCCCTGCAGCACCTGGCACAGGAGGACCCTGTGAAGGCCACAGTCAGTACCCAGCATTCTGAGATCCCACTATCATGCTCCCACATCCAGAAAGCTTCTGACTAGGTGGGCACATGGTGTGTTCCCATTAGCCAACGGGACTAGTTTAACCAGATGCCTCACTGCCCAACAGTCAGGACCGGGAGGGCCCCACCAGCTCCATCGTCCTTCTCACAGGCTGCTGGCCGCTTACTCTGGGTGCTCACTTCTCGCTGAGAAAGGATTCTCTTACTTGCATAGAACAGAGTCCTTTGAGTTGGTGGGTTGGGGGAATTGTCAAGGATACAGGGTTGTCTCAGGGAGTCCTGGCTTGGAGAAACAGGCTGTGCCATCAGGGCACCCTTGTCCCTACGCCTCCCGGACCTCTGCTTCAGTTTCATTCTGCTCTGCTTTGCTGCCGACCAACTTTCATTGCTTTCCAGGCCACATGGCAGAGCAGGCAGCACTCAGCCTGGTTTCTGCCTCCTTCACTCCTGACACAGGTGGACTAAGGTCAGGGGCAGGGAGGCACCCTGCTGAGCCCTCCTCCGGCCCCTTGTCTGTTCCTGTAACCACAGCAGTTAGGAACGGGGAGGAGAACTGGGCTGGATCGGGACAAGCAAAATGACAGGTGTCTGCTGCCCACTGCCTTTGTTGCCGTCACTTCTGTCGTCTCCACAGGTGGCAGTGCCGTCTCAAGTTCACATGCAACTGTATGTTGTTCAAGAGTTTTCTTATGTCTAAAGTCATACATCCCTGACCCTCTTTTCCAGCTTTTCTGGCACAGGCATCCAGTGGTGGCCATGCTTCCAGCTGTGCTGCTGAGCAAGGGGCTGAGAGCACAGGGTTGGCACCAAAGCCAGTGATGTTAGGAGAAGGGGAAAGCCATGGAGAGAGTGTGCCAGGACTGCTTCAGGGGCCTCCCCGGGCACTGGGGCTTCGGGACCTTTGTGGGATTGAGGAAGCTGGAGAGAAGCCCAGAGATCCCCCTCGGGGACCGGCTGTTTATGAGAAAGCTGCAGGGCAGAACAGCCACGGGAGCACTGTGTCTGGGTCCGAAGTCACCCTGAATGCAGGCTCTGCGACGGATGGGAGAGGAAGCTGGAGAGGGCGGCCTTATCGATGCAGCACTTGCGACAGGGGCTTCAAATGCTATTCGGATGTGGTGAAGCATCAGAGCATTCACTCTGGGGAGAAACCCTACGAATGCAGCGACTGTGGGAAAGCTTTTATCCACAGCTCACATGTCGTCAGGCACCAGCGAATTCACAACGGGGAGAAGCCGTACGTTTGCAAGGAGTGTGGGAAAGCCTTCAGCCAGAGCTTCAACCTTATTAGGCATCAGAGAATCCATACGGGAGAAAGACCTTACGAATGTCCTGAATGTGGCAAGTCCTTCAGTCAGCAGTCAGACGCTGTTAAGCACCGGAGAATCCACACTGGAGAGAGACTGTATGAGTGCAGCGAATGTGGGAAAACCTTCATTCACAGTTCCAATGTCGTTCGGCACCAGAGAATTCACCATGGAGAGAACCCCTACGAATGTAAAGAATGTGGGAAAGCCTTCAGCCAGAGCTCCAACCTCATTCAGCACCAGAGGGTGCACACCGGCGAGAAGCCCTATGCGTGCCAGGAGTGCGGGCGCGCCTTCAGCCGAAGCTCCTTCCTCAGCGAGCACCGGCGCATCCACACTGGGGAGAAGCCCTACGAGTGCAGCGAGTGTGGGCGCGCCTTCCGGGCCCTGTCCGGCTTCTTCCGGCACCAGAGGATCCACACTGGCGAGAAGCCTTTCCGCTGCACGGAGTGTGGGCGCGCCTTCCGCCTGAGCTTTCACCTGATCCAGCACCAGCGGGTTCACGGCCCCGAGTGAACCTGGGAGGGGTGGTGTGGAGCAGGGACAACGTGCCGACGAGACTGGAGGGGGCGGGGGCGACACCTGTGAAAGCTTGCCCACGCCAAGAGGTTTGTGTGCTTCGTTCCACGTGCAGTGAGGACAATAAAGCTGTCTTGGTGGCTTAGTCTTGCCCAGGCGGAAGGCTTCAGTCTGTCTGTCTGCTGCCACCTTGCCTGGGGGCAGTCGGAAGAGAAGGGGGTCTCAGGGAAGGCAAGCTGTGTCGATGGGAATGGAGGTTTTCCCAGAGGAAGGGAGGGGATCGATGGTGACGTGTCCACTGAAATGAATTTTTTTCACTTTCATAGCACTGTTTTTCCTGAGGTGTAATTTACATATGGTGAAATGCATAGATCTTAAGTGTTTGGTTTTATGAGTTTTGACAAATATAACCCGTTTTGACCTTTATAACCACCACACTATGAAGATGGAGACTATTTCCATCATCCCAGAAAGTTCCTTTATGCCTCCTTCAAGTCGACCCCCTCATCCTCAGAGGCAACCAGTGAGTTCATTTCTATCACTATAGTTTTGCTTGTTCTAGAACCTTGTATAAATAGAACATTATAATCTTTTATGTCTGATTTCTTTCCCTCTACTTAATGTTTTTGAGATTTATCCATGTACCTGTTGTATGTCTTTTAGCTCCGTAGCACTTTTTAAAAGGCAAGAGTCACTTTCTACCTTGTGTCAAAGCTGTATGTTTATGTCTGAGCCTCCATCAACGTGTGAGCTCCTTGTAGCCAGAACGGCTGTAGCACAGCCCTGGATACAGACTGTGCGCCCCACAACAGAGCAGCAAGTGCAATATGCTGGGGAGTTTTATGGAAGAGGCATGAAGGAGAGACCATGAGGCCTGGCCACAAGGAGACGATGACCTCGATCCACTTGTTTTTACAGCATTTCAGAGGGTGCAGCGTGCAGAACTCTGCTCAGCCTCATGCAGGCAGTACAAGAAAAGGAAGCTTAAGATACTTGCACTTTCAACAAATGCTTCCTAAGCCCTCAGCTGTTCTACGGGAAGCAAATCCACCATGGTATCTGCCCTCGAGGACCCTACGGGCTGAGGGTGAGACAGACGCACAGCTCTCACTGGAACGGACACCCCAGGAAAAGTCCAGTAACATAAGCATATACGGGGAGTGGGCAGCGCGGGAGAGCAGCAGCCAGGAAGCCTGGCGCAGGGGACGAAACCGGGAGGAGCTCCCAGGGTGACTCCTGAGCTGGTTCTTCAAAGATTTAATCAACACATGGATTAAGTGTTGTGTACAAAGCAAAGGCCGGGGCACACGAGAGGAATGTGAAAGGGTGTAAGAAACGTGCTTATAGGACCCTGCGATTTTGTAGTTGGTGATCCAAGACAAAGTGTAATAATAGAAAACAATGGTCTAAGTGAGCTCACTACTTGATCTGAAATCGCACATGACAATTCGACAGGGTTATGGACACGCGTACAGTCACGCGCCGCAGAACGCCGTTTGGGTCAGCAACGGACCACATACACGACAGTGGCCCCGTACAGTTAGTGCCAGAGAGCCTAGGTGTGTGGTGTGCTGTGCCATCTAGGTTTGCGGGAGTGGACTCTGTGATGGTCACACAATGAAATCGCCTACCACCACATTTCTGAGAACATGTTGCTGTCGCCACATGACACATGACTGCAAATGTTACTTGCCAGATAGGGAGAGAGAGCTGTCTTTGTTGGGGAAAATATTTTGGTGCCTATTGTTAAACTCTGCCATGATGAATTCAGTGAGGTCACGTTACTGAAAGTCGACTGTAATGAACAAGACAAATCTGAGCAGTCACCTGGTGTAAGTCCTGGGGTCCGGCTCCTGATCCAGATCTGCCCTGGTCCGGCTGTGGTTTGGTGCCACTCCATGGCAGTTGTCTGCTCTAGCATAACTACCGACTGTGAATTATTCTGGGTCCTGGAGCTGGCTGGACTTCCAAAATAGTAGCACAATTCTAGGGCTCTTATTGGCACCTATTTCTTTTAAGATGTGAGCTTAGGGGGCCAGGGTGTAGTGGTTAACTTTGGTGTGCTCCGCTTTGGCGGCCCAGGTTTGGGGGTTTGGTCCCAGGCATGAACCTACACCACCTGTCAGCCATGCTGAGGCAGCGACCCACACACAAAAGAGAGGAAGACTGGCAATAGATGTTAGCTCAGGGCAAATCTTACACACACACACACACACACACACACACACACACAGATGTGAGCTTAGGCTGCAGGGCTGTGCAGCCTGTAGGGGCAGAGTGGATTCAGTGGCACCACGGCTACTGGGCTGCTGGCTCTTGCACCAATGGTGAGGTGGGAAACTGAGCCTGGGACGCCCATGCTGAGCCAAGATCCTCAGATGTGCTGAGGGGTCCCAGGTTCGTGCTGCTCCCAGGTCCCAGGGGAAGCCAAAGCAGTCCCTCTTTGGAGCAAAGTTTCTGTCCTCAGAGCCGTGGTGCTCCTGCTCATAAGGTCAAGCAGAGAGCTCGCGGAGGTCAGCAGGCACACAGGAAGGTGAGTCCCACTGAATGAGGATCAACGCCGACAGCAAACAGTCATACAAACCACAAAGGCGCAGGCACTGACCATAGTTACGCATGAAGTGTTTAAAGAAATAAGACAGTCACAGCGAACAGAAAGCAATAGGACACTATCAGGAATGAAGAGGCAGGGATTTTAAAGGAGAACTTGTAGGAATGAGAAATGTAATTGTTGAAATAGAACTCAACGGGCGGGTTAAAGAGCTGAGCAGAGCGTGCTGAAGAAAGCGCTGGTGCATGGAAGACACGCCCAGGGCGATCCAGAATAGCACACAGACAAGGAGACAGAGAACAGAAAGCACATGGTAAAGGCTGGAAGATCCAACAGGAAGGTCTGCCGTGGATCTGAAGGGAGTCCCGGGAGAGAGAAGGGAGGAAACAGTGAAACCCTGCACTGACACCCGCCCCAGTTATTCCAATTCCAACCTGCTGGGCAGATGGCTCCCCTAGCCCGCCCAGTCCCTGTCCTCCACCAGGGCCAAGGCTCGGATTTTCTGCAGGGCTGAGGATGGAGGGCCAGGCGAGGCCAGGTGGGGAAGCCAGCCAACCCCGTGTGGAGATGAGGCCCGTCCGCATCCCTACTTCTCCCCTGGCTCAGTCTCCCCACAGTCAGGCTGACAAAACATCAGTTAAAGGCGAGCACACTGACACTGTTCTCAGTATCCCGGAAGTCCCAGCTGTCCTCGTCCCGGAGTCACCCCCGTCAGCACTTGGGCCCGACGCACAGCTGCCCACCTGCGCTGAGGCTGTGCTCTGTCAGCCTGACTGCAGGGCCCACAGCCAACTTGCTTAGCCTCCGGCTGGCGTCTCTACAGGCTCGTTTCATCATCGTCACAATTCTGCGCTCTACAGGACTGAATTTCTTTGGATCCCACTTAGAGTGTTCCAGCAAGGCTTTTCTTTCTTTAATGAAAAACATAAATTCACAGATCCGGGAAGTACAATGTATATGAAGCTGCATAAATGAAGAGAGATCCACACCTAGATACAAGACAACTGAAGCAGACCAGCAAGACAAAGATCCTGAAGGAGAGCAGGGCCAGATCTCCAACACAGGAGCTAGAGTTGCACCGTCAGAGACTTCTGGAGTCAGCCGCAGAGACAAGGCCGCGGTGAGTGTCCTCAGCGTGCACACAGGACCTGGCGGCCTAGACCTGGATGCCCAGCAAAATTAGTTTTCATAGATGAGGTGAAAACAAACATTTATTTATACATAAATCTCAGTTTATCACTAAGGAACTTTCGCTACAAGAACATCCAAAGTCTGTACTGCAAAAAGAAGGAAAATGATTTCAGAATGATGGTCTTAGTTAGAAAATGGAATGTAAGCAAACCAAATGATAAATATGAATGTAATCCAAACATTCTATGTATGAAAGAATAACGTCACCTAAAATACTGGACAAGAAGAGCATGGGCGTTAGAAGAGGATTTAGGGGCTCGGCCCATGGCCGAGTGGTTAAGTTCACGCGCTCTGCTTCAGCGGCCCAGGGTTCGCCGGTTCAGATCCTGGGCACAGACCACACAGTTCATCCAGCCATGCTGAGGTGGCGTCCCGCATAGCAGAACTAGAATGACCTACAACTATGATATCCAACTGTGTACTGAGGAAGACGGGCAACAGATGTTAGCTCAATCTTCTTCACACACAAAAAAAAACAACAAAGAAGACAATTTAAATGGCCCAAGATCCTGTTATTGTTGTCAAGGGGTGTAAGACTTTAATTTTAGACTTTGACAAGTTAAATATGCATAGTATAGTTTAATGTTAATTACTAAATATAAACAGTACATATATTTCCAATCCAGTAGAAAAACAAAAATGCAATCATTTAAAATGAACAAAAACTTCTATCAATTAAAAAATAAGCAGGAAAAAAGAAAAACCTGGAAATAACTGGGCAAATAACCAAAGAGTAAGATGGCAGAAACCATCCAAACATGTCCGTGATCGCAGCAAGCCCGAGTGGGTGGCACCCCAGTTCAAACACGACGACAGGGAGGACCCTGCACCTCAGAGCCATGGTGGGCGAGTGCAGAGGGCAGGTGGAGGCCAAGTCCGCCCAGGAAGGAAAGGGACACTCGGCGGAAGCAGGCGGCACGGGACGAGCGGGAAGTGTGAACAAGGATGTGTGGCAACCTCAGGGACTAAAAGGAACTGTACCCATTAAAAAAGAACAGAATAGTGTTTCTAAAGGAACAATTCAAAAGAACGAACGAACTCTTAGAGATTAAATGTGATGGTGGGAATTAAAAACAAATTAGTGAGAAAGTTGAGAAGTAAAGTTGAGAAAACCTTTTTAAAAGAAAAAAAAGACAAGGAGATAAGATAGAAAGATTAAGACTAAGAGGAGTTCCGGGGGAAAGAAAGAAAACAGAGCGTGGTGGGAGTGAAATTATCAGAGGAATAATTTCACTGCTTCCCCCACACTGAGAGGCGCGGCACCGGAGTAGAAGTGCCCACTACCACCCTCTGCGGGGCGCGCGGGGCCTGAGGAGCAGGACCTCACAGGGACAGAGGTGGCACACAGGCCCCCAGGCCGGGCCTCAGCAGGAGGGCGCCAGCCGGGACGCCCGGAAGTGCACTGACGAGGGGTGAGGATAACTCGCACCTGAAGGCCGACGCGGGTTCAGGTTATCAAGTGTGATGGTTGTGAAACAGCCTTTTCACGTGCGCAAACTCACCAACTTGTTCTTCATTCTTTTTCATGAGGCTGCTAAAGAAGATCTCCAAAATGAGGGGGACCGACAAGGAGTGAGTGGGACCCAGTAGGCAGGGAACAGCTACACAACAGACAGCCGAGAGGGACACGCACAACGACAGCAAAAGGAAGCCCGGGCTGGGGGACAAACAGCCCGTCTCTTGATGGGAGGCGCCGCAGCTGTCTGACTGGTTTACTCTCCTACGGTCCGCCGTGCAGCCACAGTCACTGACTCTCCTCCGCACGCACAGCAGGGATCCTCTGCGCAAGGCGCTCCAGAGCCTCGGCCAGTGGCCACGTCGGCCTCAAAGCCATCATCTCCTGCCCGTCCTGTCTGGATGTGCGGATGTGCGTGAGCTGCCTCTTGAGCCACAGACCTGGAAACTAAAAAGAAAGATTATCTGCCCCCAAAATAGAGTTTTAAAACACCTCCCCCCCGTGCCCACCTCGCAGAGACCCCAGCTGCAGCAGGGACGTCCTGCCCACCCTGCACGGCCATGATGGTCCCAGTCCATCCTCAGCCAGGCCTGCTTGTCCTGGCCACCTGGCGCCGCACACCTGCCTGAGACCTTTACTGAGTGACTTCCACCGGCCCCTGTGGCTCTGTCCGGGGGTGCCCCAGGGCACAGCTGCCACACCCCCTCCCTGCCAGCACAGGTCCTCTGAAGGCGATGTCCTTGCCTGCACTTTTGGGATGGCCCCATCTGTTGCCACTTCTCACTCGAGGACACAACGACTCCATCCACCCCATCAGGCCACACCTTCCTGCCGCCAGGTTGGAGCCCGGAGGGAGAGCCTGGCCGTGGGCACACAAGCAGCCCTCTGGGGGGAAGACAGGCACTCAGGGCCCCACTGGCCCATCTGCTCAGGGGGAGAGGACAGCGTGTCTGAGGGGTCCCCGCCCAGGGCTGCGACAGTGTGTGCGGGTGGGGGTACCCAGGCCTCCTCTCACGGGAGTCAGGGACCCCCTCAACCAGCCCCAGCAGCCCCGCGCACTGTTAGCGGGTTCTAGAGACAGGCACATGGCCACAGCCCAGCTCTTGTCCGTCACTCTGTGCAGGAGCCCTGAGAGAGAAAGCGGCTGCCACGGCCAGGGGACAGCAGCTGGGGGAGCAGACACACTTCAAAGGACAGGGCACGCGAGTGTCAGCGACTTTCTGTATAATGACACCACAAACACCTGCAGCAAAACATTTCATTGTACAAAATTCCCCAAGATTGCTTTAATAGTGAAAAAATAATAATAAACTCCAGTGAGGCATGAGGATGCTCGTTTAGAACTCAAAGTCTTCGCCCGCCATGTCGAGGGCCCAGGCGAACCTCTCCCTCTGCGTCTTGTTGTAGATCCTCTCCACGGGCACCCCGAAACGCTTACACCTGCGGAGAGCAGACCAGGGGTCTCAGGACACAGCGGGACGGAGGCCGGGACGCCTCGGCTCCCAGACCTGCTCCTCCTGGTCACGGCCACTGCCAGGGCGTCAGGGAGGCCTCCGAGAGTGCAAAGGGACCCAGAAGGGCAAGTGGGGTGCTCAGGGAATGCTCACGGGGCACAAGGCAACCCTGGCACTTCCACTCCCAGTGGGCAGGCTGAGCTCCTCGTGGCTGGGTGGGTGCAGGCACCTGACTCAGGGTCATCATCCCACGCCAGCTACTTGTCACTACCCGGCCTTACACTGTCCCAAAGCTCTCAGGGAGGAAGGACTAATGACACAGGACTGGGCATCAGAGACACACCAGTCAGGCAGGTCCCACCACAGGAAGGACCTGTGCTGACCACAGGGGCCACTTGGGGAACCCGGGCCCCTCCTCAAGGATGTGAGTGGGCACAGCAAGCTGGGGCCCGCGCACCAGGCGACGCTGATCCGGGGGTCCAGGTAGTTGAGCTTGGACGTGCCCAGGGCCACCTGCTTGCTCTCCTCCTTGTCCGTGGCCTGTGTGCTCAGTCTCATGAGCTGCTCCTCCAGCTTCTCCAGCAGCCTCTCCCTCTTCTCCAGGAAGCTGGCAAGAGAAGGACGGGCTGCAGGTCCCCACGGGGGCACCTGCCCGCGCACTCCCTGGGTGTGGGCCGAGCCCCGGGGAGGCCTGCATTACAACAGACAGCCCTCCCTCAGCAGAAAGGAGGCGGGAGAGGGGAGCTCTGTGGAAATGTGAACCACGACAGACATGGGAAAAGGGGCAAAGGGTGACAACCAGTATGAGAGAGCCTTTCCCGTTCAGAAAAACGCTGAGCCCTCACTCCCACCTTTTTACAGAAAAGCAGGTTTCTCCAGACAGGCACCCTCTTCCCCTCCCCACACGCCTCACCCAGGACGCTGGGTAAGACAATGCCCAGGCAGGGTGGGGGCGGGCAACCTGCCGACGGCCATGAGGCCACCAGTGCCATGAAGTTTAACCCCTGCCCTTCTCCCAGGAGTGCACACTTCAAATCCACCTGGACACGTGCGGAATGACTCACGACCAAGAGGGAGTGCTGCCGCCAAAGGCCGAGCCGGCCAACCGCGGGGCAGCCTGAACAGCAAGCACTCATCCCGGAGCCGCCGAGACGCGTGAGCCACAGGTCCGGGCGCTGCTCTGACACAGCTGCCGGGCGCACACGGACACCAATGTACAAACAGTGGGTGCGACTTATGGGGAAAAGGGGGGTGGGGGAGGGAGGACGACGGGCATGCACACGTCCAGGCTTTCCGGAAGACACACAGAAAGTCCCCAGCCACCCCGGGGGAACTGGAGGTCAGGGTGGATGACAGCCTTATTTTTCATTATTATGAATACTCCACGGTCTGATCACTTGACATTTCTTACACACAGCCCCCGTGTTAAAAATGCCCCTCTGCAGCCAAGGACACTTGTCACAATGAGGAAACGTTCGCACGCCTAGAACCACAGCCATTGGGAATAAAGGGACACATCGCTGGAGAGGGATGGCAAGGGAGACTCTGAACAACCGCGTGCCCACAAACCAGACGACCCCGTGAAGTGAACAAAGAACCAGGACACAAACCACCAAAACGGACGCAAGAAGAATGGAAAACGTGCACAAGCCTCTAACAAGTACAGCGATCGATCACCTCCCACGGAGACGGCCCAGGCCCAGAGGACGTCACCGGGGAACTCTACCATGCATTTAAAGAAGAGTACCACCAATTCTTCACACACTTCCACAGAAGGGAAGAGGAGGGAACCCGTCCCACCTCACTCTGAGACCAGCGTTACCCTCACACTAAAACCAAAGACGTCACAAGAAACCACACACTATTATCCTTTTTACACACAGAAGCAAAAATCCTCAACACAATCAAACCAAATTCAGCAATATATAAAAAAGATTCTACACAATGATCAAACAGGATTTATTCCAGGGATGCAAGGACGGCTGGACACCTGAAGATCAGCTGATGTGACAGACCACCTCAACAGGAAGATAAAAACATGATCGTCTCCACAGATGCAGAGAAAGCATCTGACAAAACCCAACACCCTTCCACGAAAACCCACACCTGACGGCCTAGGGAGAGAGCAAACGCCCCCACAGATGCAGGGCGTCTAAGAAAGGCTGCGGCTGCCACGGTCCTTGGTGCGGAGAGCGAAGCTCTGGCCTAGAAGCAGGAACAAGACGGGGCTGTCCACTCATGTCACTAGTACTCGACACCGTGCTGGAGAGTCCAGCCAAAGCAATCAGGCAAGGAAAAGAAACAGCATCCAACTGGAAAGGAAGGAGTAAACTATCTCTATTTGCAGATAACATGATCTTAAAAATCCTACAGACTCCGCTAAAAAACTACTAGCGCTAGTAAATGAGGTCAGCAGGCTGCAGGACACAAGATCAAAAAACATCAGCTGTACTCCTTGCGCACAGTGTGGAGGAGAGTTCACACAGCAGGCCTGCCCATCCTCGGACAGGCCTGCTTCCAAGGCTGGATCTCGGGGGTCCCATGGCCCCCACTGAGGTGGCTCTCTGAGCCTGACGTGTGTATACAAACATGCTCTGCACTGCGCTCCTGCTCTCCTCGCAGGGGTCTGGAAGTTAGGGATGTGCTGGGCAGAGGCAGCCTAGGTGACCAGCCCCCGTGACAGCCCGGGCACCAAGTCTCCAATAAGCTTCTCTGGTGGACATTTCACACGTGTCGTCACAGCTTGCTGGTAAGAGAAATGGCACCCGCCCTGTGTGACACCACAGGCTCGTGCGCTGCCTCCGTCTGCTGGCGCTCTCTGTGCCCTTTCGCTCCACTAAGCCACGGCTGTGACTGCCGAGCCCGGTGAGTCCTGCGGAATCCCTGAACCCAGAAGTGGTCTGGGGTTCAGTTCGTGTCAAAGTGTGACTCGCTGGCACTGACTGGCGGAGCCATGGCAAGAGGCTCGTCTGACAAGGAAGGAGGCCTGGGTGCCCATGGAGTCGTCCGTGATGAAACGGCAGCTGGGCTGCTGTCTGCTCTGAGAGTCAAAGCTCCCTGAGGAATCTGGAAACGACAGCTCCAACCCCAGGAGGGTGGGCTCACATCCTCGGGCTGCTTTGGGCCACAGTGGCTACAGAGAGGGAAAAACGACAGCCCAGCTCAGGCCTCGGGTTTCTGTTCTCCTCCAGGTGGGAGAAAGGGTCCCAAATTCCCAAGAGTGAGCTTTGGATGGGCCAAAAGTGTTAAAAGTTTGCATTGCTCTCCCCTCCCAGTGGGAGAAAAAAAGGCTGGATCCGGAACGGAGTTCTAGAGACGGCTGCTTGGGCCCGTCCCAGCTGGGATCCTCTCGGCAGCTGCCCTGTACGCTTAAGCCTGGCAAGTCGAGAACTGCCAGGGGCTGAGGAAACCTGCAGCAAGAAAGAAACGGGGGGTGTGGTAATGGCTTCGTATTTTGTGGCTATTGCGTCGGGATGTTTAGTAAAAAACAGATATAATACGTTAAATGCTTGTAATTTTATAAATGCTAGATGGATCATCCCAACCATAAAAGGTACAAGAAAAAGCGACAGTGGACACAGCAGCCTTGCCTTGCAGCTGGCGGGAAGGTTAGAATTACAACTCTAAGGGGGCTGCCCCAGGGCCGAGTGGTTAAGTTCGTGCGCTCCGCTTCGGCGGCCCAGGGTTTCACCAGTTCAAATCCTGGGCACGGACATGGCACTGCTTGTCAAGCCATGCTGAGGCGGCATCCCACATGCCACAACTAGAAGGACCCACAACTAAAAATACACAACTATGTACAGGTGGGATTTGGGGAGAAAAAGGAAAAATAAAATCTTTAAAAAAAAAAGAATTTCAACTCTGAGTACTGGAGACACACTGAGTCTCTGTCGGTGATGGTTTTTACTACGGTTTAGCCTATCGGAGTCTCTGGGGAAAGAGAGACACCGCGAAGAAGAGGCTCGCCCCAGACAAGACAGCTCTGGAGTCTGAATCGCTGGGTGGAGGGCACTGCTCATGGCTCCTGTGAGGTGAGACGTCTCAGACCCCGAGGCTGCTTTCTGGCCTGATGTGTATTTTTGAGCAGGCCTATTTCTAACCTCCAGACGGACAAGGTAATGAGGGCACAGGGAAGCCTTGTCACTTGGACTTGCAGCACCTCCGCTTTGGGGCTGCAGAAGGAAAGCCGCTGGTCCCCTTGGAATCGTGAATTCAGAGACACATGGTCTGGATCGGGTTCTGAGCAAAAACCCGACCCCGTGAGCTACGGGAGTTTCAGCCTCAGCACAGGGGAGCTGGACCGAAGGCTCCAGGACCAGGCCTCAGACCCAGGGACTGCTGCAGATTCAGGACAGCTCTGCGTAGGGCCCTAAACTGGGCAGACATCATGGCTGTGGCTGGACCAGCAGGGTCACCTGCAGATGCCCCCGTGATAAAGCCTGTTTGCTGACGGGGCCATCAGAAATCAAGTGCGACTGTGGTGCACTTCTGACACCGGGGAGGGCACATCACAGGGACAGTCACACACCCCCAGGGATGTCTCGAGGCTCGTCCTGAGACTTGGCGGTCAGCGCAGTCTGCAGTGGTGGGGGCAGGGCCAGACTCCACGCTCCTAGGTGCCCGGTGCTCACACCCAGCGGGGCAGGCAGATGTGGGATGCAGCTCATCTGATCTCGGCTGCTCACAGGATCAGCAGGAGCAAACAAACCCACACTCTTGGACGTTACATAAACCCACTTAGAACTTGCACGACAATCCAGGAGTCCGTCCTGCCCAATCGCTGGATATGGGGTCTTTCTGGCTCAGGTATACAGAAACACTTTTCTGTGGAAATGCTTTCAATCTCTCATACACAAAACCCAGACAAAAGGTCTCAGGGAGGAATAAGGATAAGTGAAGAAATGTAAAGTCACGATGACTGAATGTGAACACTGATTTTGTAACCACGAAGGAAAACCCCCTAAAATCCTGGTGCCTGCAGGGGTTGGGGGGGAGCAGTAATGATCTCTGAAATCAGAAAGGTGCAGCTGAGGCATCTGAACTGCCCGGAGCACCTGGGGTGCTGGGAGAGGACTCGGGAGCTGGCACCTGGCGTGCCCGGGCCCACTGCCGGGAGTTCTTGCCCTATAATCAATGTGAGCGGTCCTGGGGATCCTCCTATGGATCACTGAACCAGGGATGGTCCTGGAGACCTCCAACAAAGCTAGCAATGAGCAATCCAAACGAAATTAAGAAAACAATTCCATTTAGAACAGCAGCAAACAATAAAACACTTACAGAATAAATTTAACCAAAGAAAGGTGCAAAACTTATACTCTAGAACTTTGTTGAAAGAAACTAAGGCACTAAATATCTAAAGGACATCCTAGCGTTCACAGAGCGGGAGGCTCGATCTACAGAGTCAATGCAACCCCTATCAGAGCCCGCGCTGGCTTCCCGGCAGAAAGTGACAAGCTGCGCCTACAATTCATGTGGAACTTCAAGGGTCCCTGAATAGCCAAAACAGTCTGTAAAGAGGAAAACAAAATTGGATGGCTCACACTTTCCCATTTCAAAACTTACAGCACCCAAGACTCAGTGGTACCAGCACCAGCACAGACGTGAACATGAACGGAACTGAGAGTCCAGAAAGAAACCCAAACACCTCCAACCAACTGATCTTCCACAGGGAGCCGGGGCCACTCAGTGGGAAAAACAGTCTTTCAGCAAATGGTGCTGGGACAGCAAGAGATCCACATGCAAAAGAAAGAAGGTGGACCCCTACCTCACACCAGGTACAAACCTTAACTCAAGATGGATAACGACCTAAATGTAAGAGCTAAAACTCTAACACTCTTATGAGAAAACTTAGGAATACACCACAGGACCTTGGGTCAGGCAAAGCTTTATCAGACAGAGCACTAAAGAACAGCAACAACAAAAAAATAAATTGCACTCACCAAAATTTAAAAATTTTGTGCTTCCAAGGACGCCACCAAGAAAGTGAAAAGACAACCCACAGGACAGGAGAAAGTATTTTCAAATCACATTTGAAAAGGGACTTGTAGCAGGAATAAATAATGAGCTTTTACAACCCAACAGTAAAAAGATGATGAACTGGAAAATGGGCAAGGGACCTGGAGAGACATTCCTCCAGAGACGATGTACAAATAGCCAATAAGCATGTGGAAGATGCTCGATCTCCTCAGCCTTCAGGGAGACGCAAACCACCCACAATGAGAGCCCACCTCCCGCCCAACAAGGGACTAAGTCAAGTGCTGGCGAGGAGGAGAAACCAGAAGCTCACACCCCGTGGTGAGAACGCAGAATGCACAGCTGCTGTGGAAGCCAGCCTGGGGCCTTCTGAAAATGTTCAACCTGGAGGTGTCAAGTGACCCAGCAACTCCGCTCCCAGGGAGGTGCCACACAGAAACAAACACCTGAGTGCTCACAGCAGCCTTACCCACAAAAGCCAAGAAGTGGAGACCACGCAAATATCCAGCAACTGATGGACGGACAGACAACACGCCGTCCATCGAGACAAGAGAACGAATATTGGCAACAAGGAGTGAGGCCAACGCGCACTACAGCGTGGATGAACCTTCACAACGTTCTGCTGCCTCAAAGAAGCCAGACACAGAGTCCACGTATGGCACACCTCCACCTGTGTGCAATGTCCAGGAGCTGGGGGAGGGCAGTGGGGGAGGGCAGTGGGGGGAGTGCTCAGGACATGAGGCTTGCTTCTGAGGTGACGGAAATGTTCTAAAATCCATGCTGATG
This sequence comes from Equus quagga, assembly GCF_021613505.1. NCBI lineage: Eukaryota > Metazoa > Chordata > Mammalia > Perissodactyla > Equidae > Equus > Equus quagga. The sequence goes on along the minus strand of NC_060282.1, from coordinate 1,595,681 downwards.
ATGGTTGCACAACTCTGTGAATGCGCCAAAACCACTTGCACAGAGTAAGCAGGTGAACCGGCTGTCACAAAAATCACATCTCAACCGAGCCGCTAACAGAGCCTGCAGCACCGGGCCGGAGCTCGCCTGCGCCAAGCACGGGGGCGAGCCCACTGCCGACGGGCCACGGTGGAGGCCGGGCCACGCTTCTCCTCGGGCACTTCCGTACTGCCTCACTTCTTTGCACAAATAACATGGTCTGTATTTTTAAAAATCACAAAGTAATGACTGAAAAGAAACCCACAGAATTGGCAAGAGGAAAAACTAAAGCTCCCGGCCAGCCCTGACTCAACGGCCTGCGCCCTCAGGACACTCACCTTCTGGACCTGTCGTCCCCTCTGGATTTGTGGCCGGCCCGAGCCTGCTTCAGCTCCGCCTTGGCCTCCGCCACCTGCTTCTTCTTCGCCTCAATCTGCAGAGGAAGAGGGCCCCGTCAGGGCTGCTCCCGTCCCTACCTGGCCCAGCCCCAGGGACCACCATCCACAACCTGCTGGCCCCTACGCCCTGAAAGGGCCCAGCTGAGCAGGCCCTGAATCTCCACGGGCACCTGCTTGCCTAGTAGGGGTACTGGAGGGTCGACCCTGACCAGTCACTCTGTGGCCAGGGGACAGGGTAAGGAAGAGGCCCTAAATGTACCACCTGCTCCAGCGAGACCCTAGCCCCTGCTCCACTGACCTCCTTCCTGGACTAGAGGCCTTTCTGCACCAGAGGCCGAGCCAGGACAGCCTCTGGCGCCCCTAGGCAGTTCTCCCCTCAGAGAAGCCAACACCTGGCCCTGGGCAGCCCTGATTGGCCTGGAACCCCTCTGCTGGCCAGGTGGCCCTGGACTGTGAACAAGGCATTTGGGAGGGCAGGGCAGGGGGAGCCTGGCGATGGAGCCCGCAGTGGCTGGCACCCAGAGGCCCTCCCACGGTGAGCTGCCGCGTCAACCGCATGCCTTCAACTGGAGATTCTGCATCGACTTCTCGAAGGTCTTGGGAGTTGCCCGCTGATGGTTGCAGAGAATGGCCACAGCTCGGTTTGCTCGGTTGTAAGACAGAATCTTCGCAGCTACACTGTCTTCAGCTGAAAAACAGGAGAGTTTGTTACAAAGTAGTGGCCACAGGACAACACTTCATGTGAGAGTCCTTCCCCTCACTGAGGACCTTGACTCTGTGGACAAGACTGAGCGTCAGGGGTAGGCACCCTGTCCAAGGGGCCCACAGACCAGGAGCACAGCTGGGGACCACCACCACAGGGGAGTCAGGACAGCACCCAGGAGCCTCCAGCGGAGGCCCAGAGACAGGCTGAGCTTGGACAGCCGGGCAGTAGGTCAGAAGCCGGTGGGGAGAGGGTTCCAGCACACGACAGGGACGTGCAGAGCTGGGCAGGGTCTTCAAAACCGACTCTGCTGAGAAGCAGACGATAGATGGGGCGAAGCCTAACTGTGTGGCTGTGGGGTTGACGCATTGAAGAAGGGGGTGCTGAGCAGAGGTGGCCCCCAGAGAGGCCGCTGGCCAGAGCCAGGAGCAGTGGGCCCTGCAGGTAAGACACATCCTATAGAAGATGTCTGGGGTCCTGAAGGCCACTCACAGCTCAGATGAGCACTTCCCTGACCTCTGACTCCATCCAAACCTGGAGTGTCCCCTGGGGCCAGGTGGTCTCTACTCCTCCCCTGGACACCGGCCACACAGCACCGGCCCACGACCAGGGCCTGTTCTCCCCAGAACAGGTGGGGCCAAGCTCACCTCTGGTCAGGGCTCGCAGCTGCTCCTGCAAGGTGACGCTGGCGTTGTAGGTGCGGAACACTTTGGCAGTCAGGCCGTCCATCAAGTCCTGAAGGTGCTTGTTGAGGCTAGTAGTCTAAACACGGGGGAAAAAAGGTGGGCCTAGGGATGTGGTTTCCTCTGGGGACAGTTTCTAACATTCTTCCCAGCCTCCCTGCCTTGTGCTTCCAGAAGGAAGAAATGATGGGGGATTTTAGCTGGTGATTAGGACAAGGAGACCCTCAACCTTCTTGGGCAAAATGACATGCTAACTCGGTGCTCACACTCTTCCCATCTCATCAGACCAGCTGTTCTGGACACGAGCAGGCCGTGCAGCACTGGCAGTCCCTGGGTCACCCCCATCAACACTGCTTTTGAAAACACACAGACTTACGGTCAGTCTGTCAAAGAGGTCGTCCCCACGGCTCTTGTTCTCCATAAACAGCTGCAAATTCTTGTACACCTGGGACACAAAGAAGACCTTCAGCCCAACAGAGCCTTTAAAAAGGCTCACATGTGCAAAAGAGAGAAACAGCCTGTTCTGGAGGAAACAGAAGAATTAAACGAAGGACCTAAAGGGACATCTGCGCGACTAGAATCTGGAGACCAGCGACGGGTTTTCTTTTAGGAAGGTGGTCTGAATGCGCGACCTCTCCCGTGGGCCACTCAGTACATCTCAGTGCTGTGGTCACGAGACTGGCGCTGTCTCTCCCTCCCCACGCCCCTGGCTCCTTCCTCCAACATCAAAGCTGGGCTTCCTCCAGGCGACCCTGAGTCCAGGGCCTGCGCTGGTGACATGGTCAGACTCACTTGATACCACAGGGCCTCAGGGGACCTTCATGGAAGGCCCTTTTGTCCCATTTCCCTCTACCGGCCACTTCCAAGAGAGGGAACTCATGCCCTCGCAAAGAGGCAGTCCTACTGGGAGAAGCTCTGCGCAGGCCGTGTGCACGCTGCACACCCTCACTTTTTTCAGTCCCTCTGGGGGCGGGCAAACATCCTCACGGTTCACATCGGCCTAGACCCTGTCTCTTCAGCCAGCTATGTGCTGCTCACCACCACTGGGGACATCCCATGCAGCTCCAAATATGCCTCACTTGGCTGGACACCAGGCGACCAGCTACAAAGTGACCGAGACAGCCCTCACGCTCAGCAGACATGGCAGGAGGCCCAGGCACCATGTCCTCCAGCTCTCCCAACCACCAGCAGAGGTGGCAGACTTGTGAGTGGGATTAGTGGCTTATAAAAGAGACCCCCAGAGCGCTCCCTCGCCCTCCCACCATGTGAGGACACAGAGAGAAGGCGCAGCTATGAGCCGGGAAGGGGGCCCTCACAGGACACGGCCAGGCCGGCCCCCGATCTCAGGCTCCAGCCTCCAGAACGTGAGAAATAAATCCTGTTGTCTGTGAGGCACCCAGTTTGTGGGGTTTTGCCTTGCAGCCCGAATGGAGGCACGGTGTGAGGACCTTCTGTTAGGAAACCTGCCTCAGTACCATCTTACACGGTCGCCTGATACCCCGTGTGCAGACAGACCTGACTCCCCTCCCGCTTTGACTCCTCTCCAACGTGGCCCTGAGCCTCTCTTCCCCTAAGCCTGTCGCCATCCTACTCGGTATTGACCGAGAACAGATTCCAGAGCCGCCCGCTCAGAGGCCCTGGCACGCAGGGCTCTGCTGGATTGCTGCCTCCCAAGCAGCTGCGTCCCTGCCGCCCTCGACTGTCTCCCCACACCTCCCACTCCATTCTCAGGTGGCCCAGCCCTGGCTGCTGTGTGTGCTTGTAAGGTGCTGGCGCCAGGGCTGGGTCTCTTCTGTGTTGCTACAGCATGGTGCCCACCCAGACAGGAGCCAGGGCGACTGCCACTCTCGGGAACACCATTCCAGGAGGAGAGGATATTCCCCAAATTCCAATTTCTCTTCATTCAAATCCCTCTGCAGACCAGAAACTTACCCATCCTTCCAGACCTCATCCCTCCCCCCACCAACGCGGGCCAGCCCAGGCACTGCGGGCTCGGTGGTCAGCCAGCAGGCTCGACTCCTGGACCACATCGTTTAGAGAGGAGACCGGGGGCACCACAGGATACCACAGTGAGCTGCATGGCCCTGGGCCAGGAGACCCTTCACAGGTGTACTGGGGTGAATAGTGTCCCCCCCAAATTCATGTCCTTCCCAGGGCCTCAGAATATGACCTTCTTCAGAAATAGGGGTCTTTGGAGATGTAATTAGTTAAGATGAGGTCACAGTGGGGTAGGGTGGGCCCTAAATCCAACATGACTGTGTCCTTGTAAGAAGAGGAGAAACACAGACACACAGAGAGAAGACGGCCACGTCGTTGCACACCCAGAGACTGGAGTGATGCAGCCACAGACTGGAGAGATGCAGCCATGAGCCAAGATGCCAAGGATGGACGACCACCTCCAGACACCAGGGGAGAATGGAAGGATTCTCCCCAGAGTCTCAGAGAGCACGTGACCCTGCCAACACCCTGGTCTCGGGACCCTGGCCTCCAGAGCTGCGTGTTGTGGTACCCGTTCCGGGGGCCCTGGCTAACGCAAACACCAGAAGAGCGAATGACGAAGCTGACGCCTAGAGAGAGGGATCTAGTTCAGCCTACGTTGGCGTTCACACCTAACCCGAGTGTACCACCCAGAGGGTCACAACGAGGAGAAAGCCCCTCCATCCTAGACGAGCCTCTCTCACACAGCAGGCCTTGCCTCCAAGCAGGACAGATCTGGCAAACAGGCCGTGTGCTCCTGCTGCGTGTCTCTCACACTCCCTGAAGACTTGAAGAGAAAAACGAGAAGGTCCAGAGCTAAAGGGCGAATACAGAGGTGCACGACTGCTTCCCTCCCTGAACCCGGCCGCTGATCGCGCGCGGGCACTCACAGGCCTCTCCACGGGCACTCTGTTGTAGTAGCGGATCGAGTCCTTTCCCAGGAAGTCCAATTCCACAACGTGCTGGCAGCCGTCGGCCTCTGGGTACAGCTGGATGTGCTCCACGCGGAGGGAGCAACAACCCACCGTGTCCGCCGTCTCACCCTCTTCCTTCTCATTCCCGGCTCTCAGCGCCAGCTGGTCAGGGGTGGGCCAGTCAGGGGTGTGGTGTGTGTACACAGGCACGCGCACATGCGGGCACACACACGCCCCTCTATCAACCCAAGGTTACAGCTCAGGACACGAAGTCCCGCTGTCCCCACAGCTGCCCAACCACCTGGGTCTTTGTGACTGGAGCGTCTGTATGCACAGCAGCCGAGAAGCCAGGGGCCACCGCACCTTATCGATGAAATAAAGGGCCACCGCGCACTGCCTCTTCTTCATTTCTCGAGACTTCCAATCCGCCCGATACTGAGAACGGATCTCATCCACAACCCCTTTCAAGCGTCGAGCTACTTCATACTTTTGCCAATCTTTCTCCCCCTAAACAAAGAGAGTAAGTAGCACAGGAAACCCTGCATACTCCTGTGAGATAAGGAGACACCATCGGCTCCACCCCCGAATCCACGGAGACCCCCGACCCTCCCGTCTGCAGCTTTGCTGGGCAGGGGCAGTGCTGGCGAGCAGAGTCTAAACTCAGCAAAATTTAGCATGAACGTAAATTTAAATTCCTGATTTCTTTTAAGACACGCGACCACTAAGCACAGTATGACTTCAAAATTGGCTCGTTAATTCCTACCAATTTCAGGGAAATCCTTGCCAAAGGCTAGAGAAGGTGTCGGTCTCCTCATCCACCCTCCTGAGTGGACACCGAGCTCTGGAGCCCAGGAGGGGCTCCCTGGGAGGGAGGCGCCACCAGCCGTCCTCACCTTCAGCTTCGAGCTTGGGTTCAGCATGACATACTTGATGGAGTTCTGAATGTTCTCCGTCCACGACGCCAGCCACGTGACCGTGTTATCAGAGCGCACCTCCTTCCACTGGTGACCTGCTGGGGGCTCGGGTATCTTTGAGTCCCTGCAGCAGAAGTGACCCAAACGTAAGAATTTCAAGACCTTGTTCTCTGAAATATGAGCAAAATGACCCTCTCTGGGTGACTGCTGGCACCCAGCCACACGGCCACGGCGGCCCAGGGCAGGTCTCGGCCTGAGTCTCGGCTCCGGGCCGCCCGCCCAGCTCCCCAGCCCTTGCCCCCTACTGCTGCCTCCGCCGCTTCTTTCAGCTCCCTCATCGCGGGAGTGTGACGGCTCACTCAGAGCCTGCCATGTAATGCAGCTGCCCACTGCCCCTGCGGAGACAGGACGGCATCCCCAAGAGGCCTCAGGTGTCCCCAGGAGCCTCAGCAGCTCTGGAGGGACACCAGCTGCTGCCAGGCTCCTCACAGGACTGGCCTGTGGGGAGCCCTCTGCCTGGGCCTGCCCCTCGCCCCACGCCATCTGCAGCTAACGTAATAGAAACTACCAACAGAGTGCGTGATCCACCCTGTACTTGCTAGAACTTTCTTCCAGTAAGTTCGAAACCGTCCCACGTTATTGGACTACCTTAAAAATCTGAAATATGGAAAAAAACGTTGCAAATAGGACAAACTTTCTTGGTGGGGTAAAATCTCAAGCATGCGGTGGAGCAATGAGGGTCAGTCAACACACAGGCTGCAGCAGAACTCATCAACTGGCAGGAAAGGGGGCCCTGCCCCCAGCTCACAGAGCCAGCTGGAGGCATGGGGTTACAGTGACACACCTGCCATGTACCCCACTCTCCCAGAGGCATGCGAACGGCCCGAAGCATCCAGGTTTCGGCACTCCCCTCGGGGCCGTGCCCTGCGGCGCCGTCCCCCCCCCCCCCCCCCACCTGCTGCAGTTGATGGTCACGTCCTCTGGCAGGATTCTCCTCTTCAGCATCCCCATCTTGGGGTGGTCACCGCGGCCCCGGAACAACCCAGGGGGCTCCGTCTTGAAATTGCCTATTTTTTCTCGGTGCCCATCTAGAGTACAGTAGCCAAACTCTTGCTGAAGCTTTTCTGCCTCTTCTTTTAACTTCTGAATTAACAAAATAGTACATAGACATTAGTGGTGAAGAGACAGAACAAACCTAAATGCCCTGTGGTTACCCCAGGACTTGGTCCCACTTTTGGGGGGTTAGGCGGACTCGTCAAAGTCCCTTTGCTCTCCACAGGAGCCTGGGAGGGCCCAGCGAGGACAGCCTAGAGCGCAGAGCAGGGTACCCTGGTGCCACACCCTCACACCCACAGCCGTCCTGAATCCACTGTCATCACTGAGGGTAAATATTTATCCCACTGTTTCCCACAGCGGGCTTATTGTCACCCGTGCTCTGGGAACACTGAAGTACTTCTTAAACCGATTTAGAGACACATAACTCGAAAGTGATAGAACAGAATGATTGAGGCCCCTGAACTCCATCTTCTCAGGGGACCCTCGTCTAGAAGAACCCCATAGGAAACAGCTTTATGAGATGATGCGGTCGTTTATTCAGCCTGCACGTGAGGCCACGTGCACACCAGCAACCCCGCGCCCTAAGGCCCCAGGAGCCTGACTGGGCCTGGAGCGGCTGCTCGGGGCCCACGCAGTCTGACCTGTTTCTCCTCCCTGGACAGGGCTTTCCGGGCTGCAGTCTTGTCCACAAAGTATCTGTGGATCTCTGTGAAGTCACACTTGTCCAGGTGCTTGATGATTTTCCTCTCTTCTGCTGTCATTTCCTGCACCAAAACCACAGATGTACACACTTTCGTCACCTAAAGCAGGCATGTTCATGATTGGAATGCCGACATCACTCACATGGGTGTCAGGGACCCTTTCCCAACCTCCCCCCCCAGCTAGGGGCCCATTCCACAGGGACAGTCGTGACATCCCAGGAGGAGGAGGAATGGACTCTGGGCAGACAGCACCAAGGCCACCCCACTGAACTAACAGCCTCCACAGCCATCCCACCAAGAGCGGCTTTTCAGGCAAGAGGGCAGGTGGTGAGCCAAGGTCCTGAGCTTCCTCCTGGTGGCTTTCTGAGCTGGCCCACGTGGCCTCCTCTGAAGAACAGCCCCCACCCAGGCTGCATGTGGACTGTGGACACGTGGACAGGACTAACGGCGTCCCTCACTCACTATTCAGGTCCTGCCCGCTTTGCACCACTATTACACAGATGTATTGCAGACCTGCATCTGTGCATCTCTGCCTTCATCGTTGTCAGTGACTGAAAGAAGCACTGACAGAAGAACAAAGCTAGACAACCAGCACAACCAGACTCAAGCCTTCCCCCAGAGCTGCAGGCACGAGGGCAGCGTGGTGCTGGCATCGAGGCCGAGGAGCAGAATCCAAACAGACCCAGATGTGGATGGACAGGAAAGCAGGGCCTTCAACAAGCGGTGCGGGACCGTAAGACACCACATGCAGAGAAGGCGCTCCGGGCTGCACCTCACAGCAACCCAAATCAGCTCAGGTGTTGACCTAAGTGCACACAAACCTACAATAAAAACTGAAACTTTAAAACTTCAAGAAAACAGCTCAGAAAAACCTCTGCGGTCTCAGGTTAAGGCAAAGGTTCCTCGACATGACACCAAAACACAATTTACTACCAAAAAGAATACATGAGACTTCCCAACATTTAAAACTCCTGACCTTCAAAAGACACTGTTAAGAAAATGAAAACATAAGCCATAGACTGGGAGAAAATATTCACAAATCATATCTTTGATCAAACACTGCTAAACTGAACTGACCAATGAAACTTTTCTCTTCATCCAAAGAGAGAAGGTGAGACGGCCACAGACTGCGGGACAAGATCCACACTCCATGCATCTGACAGAGAACCTGCATCCAGAAGACATCACGAAAGACTCCTACAGACCAGTAAGGAATATGCCAGCAACTCAATTTTTTAATGAACATAAGTTCACAAAAGGAAATGGGAAAATAAGCACACAAGAAGATGCCCCCATCTCTGGTCATTAGGGAAAAGCAAGGTCAAGCCACAGTGAGACCACCGCACTCCCCAGCCTGGTGACACCGCAGGCCCTCTGCAACCCCGCACACATGCTGAGAATGCACGTGGACAGGCGCGGGGGAACACTGCATGGCGCTTTCCAGTACAGCCAGACACAGACAGCCTGTGACCCAGCCTCCCACCCTTGGTCCCTGCGAAGAGGTCAGTGCTCGAGTCCACACAACGACCTGGGCCAGAATGTCCTTGGCAGCTTCCCTTGTGACAACCAAAACCCAGAAAGGACCCAGATGCCCGACGATGGAGAAATGGACACGTGGTGTGTGTGCCCACAGTGGAGCACGCCAGCAACAGCCAGCACCCTGGGATGGACTGCGCTGGTGTCACGCTGAAAGAGGTCCTGGGAAAGGCCTTGGAGCATTCTGCCATTCTCTGTGTGGAGTCCCAAGGGTGCATGCACATGGGAAACTCGATTGAGCTGTTTGCCAAGATTAGTGCAGACTCATGCCTAACTCAATTTTCTAAAATAAGAAAACAGCCTTAACATAGCACCTTATCTTCAAAGAACTTCCTGCCAAATGTTTGTTTCCTGAGGGCCAGAAGGTGCCACTCCTGGCCTCCTGCCATCTCTCCTTCTGAGAGCCATCCCTGTCCTTGCAGCTGTACCTGGGGCAAGGTCAAGACAAATCTGGCTCGCTCCCTCTGCCTGCCTCTCCAGCGGCTCCTGAGAGAGGAGAGGCCGGGCAGGGCAATGTCGACAGAGCACTAGGCCATCTGAGAAAAGAGGGTGGCCAGCAAGAGCTCAGTCAGGCCACGAGAGGCAGCAGCTGACGGCACCTGGCCCTGGTGTGGGGTCCAGGACAGCTGTCGCGCTGCCCACAGCACGTACCTTCCGCCAGTCACTGAAGAAATTATTTTGGAAAACTTCTTTTGTTGTATATTCATGATCCAACATTTTCCCATAAAACGTGGCAACCTCCTCGGCTGCTAAGCTCAACTTCACAGGCTTTCCTGGGGACATGAGAAGATGTGCTGATGTAGGAGGCACCCTGCCCCACGCCCAGCCTGCATAACTCTGCTCTTTTAAATCACACTGTATTACATATTGAACCAAGAGCAAGGCATTCTAGTTTTTTTAAGCTCAGAAGCACATTCTAAATTTAAAAAGATTGGTGCCCCTGTGTCTGGGTGGCCACTGTAAGCATCCTCGAGTAGGTGCTGGAGCGTTGCGTTCTGCGGCCACCATTATTCACATTCTTCCTGCTGTAACATTTTATTTTGCTACCACACTTACATGGAAACTTATGGTTCAAGAACATGTGCAATTTTAAAGATTTCATTTTTCCTTTTTCTCCCCAAAGCCCCTCGGTACATAGTTGTATATTTTAGTTGTGGGTCCTTCTAGTTGTGGCATGTGGGACACTGCCTCAGTGTGGCCTGATGAGCGGTGCCATGTCCGCGCCCAGGATCCAAAGCGGCGAAACCCTGGGCCACCACAGTGGAGCGCGCGAACTTAACCACTCGGCCAGGGGGCTGGCCCCCTGCGATTTTAAAACACACAAATTTCCACATAATTATAAGCAAAATAAAAGTTAGTCTTCAAAGTAGAAAACATGAATAACTGTAGGTGTTGTGACCTTTTACACATCTTCACCTCTTTGCCCAACTATTTTCTACATTTTATTCTAAAATCAGCAAGGATTAAAGAGGCGTGCCAACGACGAACAGGCGTTTAAGCAGCCGGAACGTAACTGTGGGGGTGGGGTATTCATCACGAAGCTCCTCCAACTTTTCTGTATGTCTGAAAATTTTCATAACAATATGTTGGAAAACTACATATGCATTAGTTTGGTAATAAGGAAAAAGGCATTCATGATAAAACAGCAAAGTTCCTCCCCAAACTAGCTTCTCAGGAGGACGGAGGACACTATGAGCAGCCAAGGCCCAAGGGGCTCGGCTCCCCGTCCTCTGACCTGCAAACACGCCTTCTCTCCGGGACTGGGCCGGCGCAGGCCAGCCTTGGCTCCCACTTCCTTCCCATCTGGTGGAGGCAGGCTCTCCATGGAGCAGGAGAGGCAGAGGGGCAGCAGGCCGCGGCAAAGGGCTGCTCCAGGCACAGAGCTGGTGCAGCGAGGCCCTTGGGTTGCCTGCCGCAGCGCTGTTCCCACCAGGTGCCCACGCAGCAGTGACAGCACAGCCTGTCATGGAATTTACAGTCAAGCTCAGAGAAACAGATTCTAAGCCAAAAAGTACATCAACCAAGTTGCAGTAAGCAAGGAAAAAATGTGGCTGAGTCCTGGCTGAGCATCTACTGAGGACATGCCTGTGAGCGTGACTGGGCAGGAGCCCACGGGAGGTCACACAATTCTCCAGGTGGTAAGTGCTCCCAGAGCCCCAGCCATAGAGGGAGGCCTCCCTGCACGGCCGCCTTGCAGGAGGGGGACTTGCCAGCAGTCCGGGTGAGCCTGGAGGGGGCTGCACAGGAAGCAGAGGAGCGGCATGGCCAGGTTGGCCCACGCACAGACAGGGCGACTGCAGGTATCTTGGGGGCTTGTGTGTGCGTATACATGCATGGGTGTATGCGCCTGCACATGGGTGCCTGCATGGGGGCACACCTACGTGTATGTGCGCACAGGCATGCATTTGCACGTGAGTGCATGTGCCCATGTGCACACAGGTGCTGCTGAGGGCCTGGGCTGACCCAGGAGAGGAGATCTGTCTTCAGGACTGCTCTAGCAGAGACGCAGAAAGTGGGCTGAAACAGGTAAAACCAGCAGCACAGGACCAGGCAAGAGCTCCTGCCACAGTGAGACGGCGAGCACGAGGGCCAAGGCAGCGATGGAGAAAAGGGCCCACTGACCCCAAGCCCTTGGGAGGAGTTGGACAAGTCCCACATTCTGACCCCCAGGGTGGCTCAGCGCTCACAGCCCTGCAGTACCCAGCCCAGTTTCTCATGAAGTAGCAGAAACTGGGACCCTGCGAGCAGCACAGTCCAAACAGCCAGGACGCAGAAACCTGGCCACGCCCAGAGGGCCAGTCTAGGACACAGCCCACACCAGCCTGGGGCACAGCAGGAAGGCAGGTGACAGAACTGGGGGACAGCGCACACCCCACCACACTTGGCCCACCGTGCGCCCAAGGTGTGTCCCCTCCAACTGCCAGCTACCTGTACACACCAGCGGTCTCTGAGAGGGTGCCAGGCTGCAGGTGCCCGAGGGAGCGAGGGAGGCTCTGAATCCCAGACCCAGCAGTGGCCTCTCCTGGAGCCTAAGCAAAGGTCCAGCACATCTCCCAGGGGCTGACCGTCTGACCGACGAGGAGTGCTGCCAGCACGGGGCGGCCCAATGCCAACTCCATAACCCTCCCCCAGGGCATGCAGGCGGAGCGCCAGCAGGCAGAGCAGCACAGGCCAGAGGCAGCTCTCTGTCTGCTCCAGGTCAGCGGACACCACACTGCCTTCGCCCGCAGGCGCATGCGCTCCCCTCAGGTCACTGGGGCGGGTCCTCACCGTCATAGTAGAAGTGAACTCCATCAGGAAGGGGCTCGTATGAGGGAGCGAAGTACGGGCCTTTGTGCTCCAGCTGTTTCCATTTCACTCCATCTTGGCTCTTCTCCTCTTCCCACCTGGAGGACAAGATGAGAAGGTCTGCTTTTCCTCACACTGCACCTGCACCACGTGCCCGCCAGGGTCAAGCCTTTTCTGTGTGTCCCTCACGGACTCCCCTCTGTGACTCCACACAGGCGGGCGCTGTGGCCTCTACCACACAGCTGAGCAGGCAGGCAGTCAGCCTGCTAGGGGTGACCTCAGAGCACAGTCCTAGTCCAGTGACCACACCTCCCTCTCCACCCAGCTCAGACGTGCACGAAGTGGCCAGTCAGCACAGGTGCATGAGCCCAGCTGTGGGGAAAGGGCAGGGGGACTCCTCCAAGGGCCATGCCCAGCTCGGTCCCCTGAAGGCCAGCCCAGAGTCCCCCGGACCATCTCTGGAGGCCCCTCCTGGAGCCATGATGGTTTGCGCTTGCAACCATTTCCTCTGCTAAGTCAAGGCCCCGCTCGGTGCTGAAGAGCCCTGCCTTGGAGGCGCTGGGTGGAGGGGGAGGAGAGGGGCTGCCTGGACCACAGGGGAGCCGAGTCCCAGCCCACAGAGGAGAGGGACAGAGCAGATGTCCAAGCAGAGAGGCGGCCCAGGGGTGCAAGCCTCAGGGACTCTAGGGAGAGGTCTGCTGTTGGCTGTGGGGACAACTTGTATGGCCTGACACATCCCCATGAAACTGGATGGACGTGACCTCTGAGGCTCCCTGCCAAGGTCCCAGCTGCAATCAGTCCCCAGATCTTCCTGAGACAGTGTGCCGTCTGCAGACAAGAGCCAGCCCCGGAGGCAGACGGACAAGGCCCCATATGGCACCACACCAGGGCCAGACTCCACATGAAATCATCACCTATGCCCCAGGGACCGAGGGTCTGCTCTGGGCCAGCACCACACCAGGCCCCAGGGACACAGATGACCAACAAGCCCCTTCCCAAAGAACCTTAGAGAGGAAATCAGATGAATTCAGACAGACACACCTTGGCTAAGATGAAAGGGCAATGGGTGGGGGTGGGTGGGGGTGGGTGGGGGTGGGTGGGCAACCCTCTGCCAGCTCAGGTGCAGCTCTATGAAGAGAGCTGGGAGAAAAGCAACTCCCAGCATAAGGAACAGCAGGTGCAAAGGCCCCACATGGCAAGAGCTCAGCCTGACTGGCAGCACCAGTATGGTGAGCAGTGAAGGAGGAGGGCAGAGCAGGAAAAGCACTCCCGTGTGGCAGGGCACAGCCTTCCAGACAGGCGGACACTGCTCTCAGCACTAGCCAAGAAGGCAGGTAACCTGCTCAGCTCGGACACCCGGGCACGGGGAGACCCACGCTTAGCCCTGAGCACAGGCAGCTCACAGATTCAGCTACGAGCAGCAGGAAGTCTCCGAAGGGTTGGAGACGGAAAGGGACATGGGAAGACACATCTGTGAGAGGGTCCTGCTGGCTGTTTCTGCAAGGAGAGATCAGGCAGGTGAGCAGGGCAGAGGGGCTGCATCTGGGTGGAGCCTGTAACCTGAGAAGTTGAGGGTTTAAGAACACTCTGGAGTAGAATCCAGAGGCTCTGGTGATGGAGTGCATGTAGGTGGTGAGGGATAACAGAGGGGAGCCCCCTGAGGCCCTTCCTGGGGTTGGGGAGGGGGGTAAGGGAGCGGAAGAGCCTGTTGAATTCTGGGAGGTCACCCGCCACACGAGATGGCACCACTGTCTCAAGGTTGTTGGATCCTTACCCCACCACCCTGTTCCAGCGCATCTAGGGTGGCGCTGATGGTGCACTGTAAGTGCCGCTAAGGATGTAAACTAAGATAATGCTGTCTTATCAAATCAATGGAAGATGCATCCATTTTCAGATACCAAAAACCTGTGTGCACCTTGGGAGTGCCAGGCAGTAAGGGGGCTGAGCATTCACCACATACTAGGCACCATGCTGAATCCTTCCCAAAACCTCCACTTCAGACAAGCATCCTGAGGTCAAGGTCTGTGAGTGGGATCTTTGCTCATGTCCTGCCCTTGCCACTCACTGGAGCACTGCACACCTCAGTGACATTCTTCTGTCCCTCCACAGACTCCGGGACCAAGCACTGCCACAAGAAGCAAGCTCATTCTGAAAGGGAGATCTCCCTCCAACCTATTTACCCAATCTCGTGCAGCTGCAATTCAGCAGCTCTTTCTGGAATGCATCTGCAGAGGGAGGTGCGCCAGCTGTGCAGGCCCACTGTCTTCCCAGGGCCCCTCCTCCCCTCCCTCGGCTCCTTCGGCCCATCGTGCTTGTGCTGGCCTTCCTCCTCAGCAGAGCCTGAGCTCCCAGAGGCGGACAGGGCCTTCCTGCTGTGTGGCCTTGGGTGTGTTTTGGCTCCTTGGCTGTAAAATGGATGAACTGATAGTACTCAGGTCACACCCAGGCAGGGCTGACCAGACCACTGTGAGTCACTCAGGCACAAACGCACTAAGTTTGCAACATGGGAACTCTGATGCCTGGCAGGTGGCAACCCCCCCCAACTTCTTGGAAAAGCGGCATCTCACGTAGAGGGGAACCCACGTCATGCCCACTATTTAACCCCTGACCCCTGTACACACCTGCAGGACCTCTGCCCCATGTGCCCCAGGGCGGAGCTTGGGAGCACTGGCGCAGAAACAAGCCTTAGCAGGGAACACAATGGCCACTAAGGGGGGACTGGACACGTGGTATGTGCCCACGAAGGAATGAACGAAGCCCAGCTTCTGGAAACACGGAGGAACTGAGAAGCCAGCGTGGGATGAAAGAGCCAGCGTCAGACCAGACATGAAATCCAAAACCAAACACTACAGCGCTTAAGCCACGTGCAGCTACATAAGCAACGAATCTCAACAAACCGAAAAAAAGAACCAATAGGGGAAGAAACTCCCAAATGGGGCACCCTCCCGGGATGGGAGGAGCGGTGAGACGGGGCGGGGCCTGCACCTCCTGGGACAGGACGTCCAAGGGTGGAGTCAAGAAACAGCACGTGCTGCCTCTGTGCTCTCGAATTACATTTAGGGAAACTCAAGAGCAAGGCCAGCCGCAGGGCCTGTGCTCCCCTGAGGGTGCTCTGTCCCTGGCCCAGAGGAGCGGTCAGGGAGGACCCGGTGTGCCCGCCCTGACTCCCCTGCCCGGTGTCCTCGGCCGCCTTACCTGGCTCTGCTGCCCGGCACTCCCACCCTCCGGCCCTCTGCGCAGCGCGGGGATACGGGGCGTTCCTGCGCAGCCTGCTCCTTGCCCTCCCCAGGAGCAGGAACCGCAGGAGCTCGCAGACCCCGGCCCCCGCGCGTGCTCCGTGGACGTGGCCTGGTGAGTGCGCCCACCTGGGCTCTTCCGCCGGCGCTGGGAGGGACATCTCCCAGGCACAGGCAGCTGCACTGGCAGGGCCACTCCGGCCGCTGTCCCCTCATCCCTGTTTCCCTGTGCACTTGGTCCAGCCTCCTGACGCACTGGCCCTGAATCCAAGTCCAGTCTCGCCCCCTTTCGTCCCCACGTCCCGGCCCAGAGGTGCTGGGATGCTCACCCGGGCCACACGATGAGCCTGAGGCTCCCACGAAGGCAGCGCTGGGAGAGGCCCAGGGCCGCACACAGTAGGCACTGCATAAACACCTAGGAGCACATTTTCAGCGCTGGAACGCCACATTCCCTGCCCCACAGAGGTCCTAAGGGCACCTGGCCCTCCATAAACATATGCTCGCCCTGTACACCACCCTAGACACGGGAGAGGGATGCCTCCACACTGTCAGAGGGCCCTACTGTGCCACAGACAAGTGAAGCTGTGTGAGGACACAATGGACAAAATGCCAGCACAGCCAGAACACAGACACACCTTCCATCCAGGCCCAAGTGGCCTCCCAGAGAAGGTGCCTCTTGACAACTCTCCCTACAAGTCCTGTTAACACAATCCTGGCTGACCAGCCTCTCACCCCTCACCCCTGCACGTGCTGAAACCTCCCTCCACGCACTCACTGTCCCTGGGCTTGACCCCCCCTTCCCCCTGGGCAGCGCGGCCAAGCTATAAGCCCTACAGAGCAAATCCTGGTCAGGAGATGGACACGGCGCTCACCTGGGGCCCGGAGCCAGCCCGCCGCACAGCCCCACCACTTGTCCACCTCAGGCAGGTGTCTGACTCTCCTGCATCTCGGTCTCTGTAAAATAGGGCTTAGGGACTGCAGGAAGCAGATGAGGGTAGGTGGCAGTGTCCACACCTAGTGCACACGGCAGGCCCAGGCATACGCGCTGTGATCACCTAGGGGATATTTAACAGAGACAAGCTCGCCTGTGCACCCTCGGTAACCCTCACTACTGCCACCAGTTCTTCAGTTCCCACTCCCACCTCGTGGCTGGAAGCACTGGCACAGAGCTGCATGGCCGCAACGGCTGGATCTCAGCACCCAGACACATTAGGACGGCAGCAGCAAGGCATCTGACAGACCACCTTACACCAGGTGTGTTTAGAGGTTTGCATATATTCTCTCTTATAATCCTTCTAAAACCAGGAAGGAAATTCCACACATGCCCACCACTCCTGCAACAGAATCCTGCGGCCATTTTGCTTTCAAATTCAGACCACTTAGGCTTTGTAAATGGGGACGTGGCAGGACAAAAACCCTAAGATCTACAAACAGATGAAGAAAAAGCACCTGACAAAATCCAACAGGTTTTCATGATAAAAATAGAAAACACACTTAACAAACTAGGAGTAGAAAGGAACTTCCTCAACCCGAGAAAAAGAAGCTACAAAACCCACAGCCACGTCATACCCAAAGGTGAAAGACCACACCGTTCCCCAGGACCAGAACCAGACAATGGCGGGTCTGCTCTCACCACTGCCGTTCCACACAGTCCTGGGGGTTCCAAACAGAGCACAGAGGCACGAAAGAGAAACAGAAGGCGCCCGAGTTGGACAGGAAAAGTAAGCTGCCTCTACTTGCAGACAGCAGGACACTGTAGACAGAAAACCCAAAAGACTCCACAAGAAAATTACTGAATCTAATAAATGACTTCAACAATGTTGCAGGGCATAAGATCAACATCCAAAAATTAGCTTTGTTTCTTTACACCTGCAACGAGAAACCTGAGAAGAAAATTAAGAAATGACTCCATTTATAATAGCACCAAAAAAATAAAATAGCTAGGAATAAATTCAACTAAGGAGGTCAAAAATTTGTATGCTGAAAACTATAGAACATTGCAGAAAGAAATTAAAGATGATCTAAATAAACAGAAAGTTGTCCCATGTTCATGGTTTGGAAGACGTCATTTTGCTACAATGACAACATTCCCCAAAGTGATCTACAGGCACAACACAGTGCCCACCAAAATTCCAGCTGGCATCTCTGCAGAAATTGACAACCCAATCCTAAAACTTATAGGAAAATATGAGGGATCCACAAAACCAGAAACAATCTTGAAAAAGAACTAAGTTAGCAGACTCACACATTCAGATTTCAAAACTTATTATAAAGTTTCAGGAATCAGGACAGTGTGGTGTTGGCATAAGGACACACAGGTAAATCAATGGAGCAGAACCAAGAGTTCAGAAATAAACCCATACATCCATGGTCAACTGATTTTCCACAAGGGTGCCAAGACCACTCAATAGGAAAAAAACAGCCTTTTCAACAAACGGTGCTGGACCATCCACGGGCGAAGAATGCAGTTGGGCACCACATGCGAAAGTCAAATCAACATGGATCAAAGACCTGAAACTAAAACCATAAAACTCTCAGGAAAAAACATAGGTGTAAACCTTCATGACCCCGGATTAAATAAAGGTTGTTTTAAATGATATCAAAACTACAAGCGACCAAAGACAAAACAGCTAAATTGGAACGAGCAAAGGATCTAAACTGACATTTCTCCGAAGACGACATACAAATGGCCAACGAGCATGTGAAAAGACGCTCACATCACTAGCCATCAGGAAGACGCAAATGACCCCACAATGAGAGCCCCCCTCAGAACCCTTCACGTGTGTCCTCATACTTAACAGCAACTCCACGCAGCAGGTACGCACAACACCATTTCATATACAAGAGAAACAAGGCTCAGAAAGTTTAAGTAACTTCCCCAGAATCAAACAGCTGCTGAATGTGGGAGCAGATACCAAGAAAGACCTTTCTGACCCCGAAGCCGCAGACCCACTTGTGGTCTCCTCCACAGGGTATGAGGCAGCGCTGTCCAGCAGAAATGGGACACGAGCCACACAGGGATTTTAAATCGTCTAGAAGCCCTATTTCCAAAAGAAAAGGTGAATTTAACTTTAGTAATACACAGCAGTTCAACCATTATATCCAAAATATTGTCATTTCAATGCATAATCAATGTGAAAAATTAATGAGTTACTTTACATTCTCTTTTTCAAACTAAGTCTTTGAAATCAGTGTGCACTTCACACCCACACCACATCACAACTGGAACCAGCCAGATCTCAGGCCCTCATTGCCACAAGTGGCTGATGGTGGCCAGCTGCCATATGGGATGGCGCAGGTGTGATGGTTAATTAAGGTAACGGGGTCCAAAGTCTGCTCCTCTGCTTAGCAGCTGTGTGACCATGGGCAAGTTACTTAACTTCTCTGTACCTTGGCTTCCTCATGTGAAAAATGGAGAGAACAGTAGTGACCTCATCAAGGACTGGGCAAAAGCAATGCAGACGCAGAGTGAGAGCTTCATGGAGGCCGCTCACTGGTACCCGGGAAAACCTCCATTTCCGAAGCTGCCGCTGCACTAGGGCGTCCTGGAGTTACCCATCACACCTCCCCGACAGGCCCCTGAGGGTGCCCGGGCTGGCCCTGAGGGTACACACCCCTTCCCACTGGCGCCCACAACCTGAGAGCTGCCAGGATGTCCCTGGCCTTGAGGGGAGGGGACAGGACAGGCGGGACGTACCATCTCCACTGGCCTGCTTCCTCCTTCTCCTGCCCTTTCGGGGCCTCCGCGTCCCTCTTCTTTTCTCGCCCTCTGCATGTCCCCACGCCAACCAGCTGCTCCTGCTCTTGCGGCAGCTCCTTGCCTCCGCCCTGCTTCATGCCGCCCTGCTTCTTCTTTTCTTTCAGCTTTTTCTCTTCTCGAGTCTTCCTTGGGAAGCCTCCCAGCCCGGGGGCAGTGGCGGGGACCACCTCCTGGCCGGCTCCTTCCTCCCCCGCAGGGCCGCATCCGTGGGTGCGCTTCATGCTCCCCTCCTCCATGAGCTTGGCTCTCTGTGGCCCCTGGTCTCCCCGTCTCTGATCCTTTGCTCCCCGGGCCCCCACCCCACCTGCAGTCTCCATCTTCCTTCTCCTGTCTATTCTGGGACGCTCCACCTGTGACTTGGACTTGTGACCATGCGCCTCCCCTCCTGCCTGGGTGTCCCCACCCAATCCTTCACGGGCCCCTTCCATGGCTCTGCTGGCCCCCGTGTCTTCCCCCTCCTCATCTGTCTGTCTCCTCCCCAGCAACCCTTCTGCTGTTGCCTTCCCTGCCGTAACTAGTTCTCTGTCCTCAGCCTGTGTTCCTTCTTTGGGGCTCCCCGCTCCTGTCTCCTTGTCCCCACTTTGCTCCCCCTTCCCTCTGGCTGCTGGCCTGCCCCCCGTTCCCTCAGGGCCCCCCTTCCTGCGGCTGGCGTCCCTGTGGTCCTTCTCCAGCCTCGATGCTTTTGAACACCTCCCAGCACGTTTCTCCTCAAGCCCTTTCAGCCTCTTCTCTTCCCACGTTTTTTCTTTAGTTTTCTTCTGTTTGCTTTTCATTTTCACCGGGCCCCCTTCCCGGTTAGCATCTCCTTGCTCACTGTCTCCCTCTCCGAGGGTGCTGCGTGGCAGGGCCTTAATGCCTTCCTTCCTGCCCAGCACAGCCTGCAGGGGCCCGTCCCCAGAGACCATCTCACATCCACCAAGGGCCAGCTCCATTCTGTCTTCAGGGCCTCCTCGTGGCCTCGGAACCTTGCCCAGAACAGAGAGAACACGTTATGA
Organism: Equus quagga; assembly: GCF_021613505.1. Taxonomy (NCBI): domain Eukaryota; kingdom Metazoa; phylum Chordata; class Mammalia; order Perissodactyla; family Equidae; genus Equus; species Equus quagga. The sequence continues at coordinate 1,575,502 of NC_060282.1, read as the reverse complement.
GCGGGCCCCGGGCAGCGCCCGCCCCAGGTCAGAGACGAGGTGGGAGGCCCACGACGAGGCAGGCTGGCCACCACTCGGAGCTCACAGGGAGGGAAAAGGGACCAGAGAGCACACACAACCCTGCAGGACGGCTTCCCAAGACACTGCACACGCCCTACCACTGCCCACAGGGACAGCCCTCAGGGGACCTCCAGACCGAGGCCATGGGTTTCTAAGCGCCTCCGACTGAGCTTTGGGAAACAGCTTTGGTGTCTCAGCCCTTGTCAGGAGTGGAACGAGGGCAGCACGTGGCAGGCTTGGGGCTCCTCCCGCTCCAGGGCAGGCATAGGCCACGCCACCGTCTTCCACCCCACCCAGGCTCACCCGCCCCCAGGTACAAACACCATCAAGTGGGGGCACAGGGAGGAAGAACTATTCCAAGGCCACTGCCCCCATCGAGGCTCTACCAACTTATTTCACAATAAATTCCTATTAGAAAGTTAGACATTAAGTTCATTCACTGTCTTCTTATGTTTGCAAGAATAAACATCCTGCCAGGCACGAGTGCCTATAAATCACTGACAACGGTCCTGAGAACCACACTTTAGGATGCTCACTTGGCTTTTTTTCCTGGATGGCTTTTCATGGTTATTTGTCTTCACTGGCTTGGTGGTCTGTGCAGATCTGGAATACAAATTTATACATAAATATGTAAAGCTGCTGCTCACTTAGAAAGCCTGCCATTTTAAAAATGGGGAAAAGATTCAGAACAATCCTGTAGAAGTCTCTAATCTCTTTAACGAACTTTTTTTTAAAGATTGGCACCTGAGCTAACAACTGTTTCCAATCTTCTTTTTTTTCCCCCCTGCTTTTTTCTCCCTAAATCCCCCCAGTACACAGTTGTATATTTTAGTTGTGGGTCCTTCTAGTTGTGGCATGTGGGATGCTGCCTCATTGTGGCCTGATGAGTGGTGCCATGTCTGTGCTCAGGATTCGAACCCTGGGCCACCGAAGCAGAGCGCATGAGCTTAACCACTCGGCCACGGGGCCAGCCCCAAACTTTTTTCTTTTTAAAACAGGCTTTGGTAAATATGACAGTTAATCCATGAGCAGGGGAGTGAACGAGCCCGACTCCAGGTGGCGGAAGCTGCGAAAGCATCTCTGGCCGTCTCCTGCCTATAAGAGCCTGCCTGGGGCCACAGGGACAAGGGACGGCAGGGCCAGCTCCCTGTCACCCAGTAGGTCCACCCCTCCCCCCATCAATACCACAACTGTCTTGGAATCATCCATCTGGAAAAACAGTCCTTCAGAAAATACATTTAGAAACAAAACCCAAACTAAACGGAGAGACCCCTCCAAAACCTGTAGGGCACCAGGGCCCTGCCGGGGGACCCGGCACAAGGTAATGGCGGCCAGGCAGGCCCGCTCACTGGCTGGCAGATCACCTACAAACAGTTCCCTCCGCACGCACTAGGATGGCTACAGCAAAAAGAGAGAAAATAACAAGTGTTGGCAAGGATGTGAAGAAACTGAATTCTCTGTACGTTGCTAGTAGGAATACAAAATGGTGGAGCCATTTGCAAAACAGTCTGGCAGTTTCTCAACAAAGCAAATATAGATTTGCCATTAAGACCCAGCAATTCCACTCCTAGATATTCAAACACATACTTGTGCGTGAACGTTCACAACATTTACAGTATTGTAAATATGCAGAAATATTTACAAGAGTCGAAAGGTGGAAATAACCCAAAATGTCCATCAACAGATGAATGGATAAGCAAGAAGTGGCCTATGCCTACAATAGACTATTTTCAGCCATAAAAGGAATGAAGTACTGATGCACGCTATGACATGGATGAATCTTAAAAACATGCTAAGTGAAAGAAGCCAGACACAAAAGGACAAATACTCTATGATTCACTTATATGAACTATCCAGAATAGGCAAATCCATAGAAATTGAAAACAGATTAGTGGTTGTCGGGCTGGGGGAAGAGGGAAATAAGGGGTATGGAGTTTCCTTTCAGGATGATGAAAAAGTTCTAGAATTGTTAGATAGTGGTGATGGTTGCACACGTTTGTGAATGCACTTATTATCACTGAATTATACACTTTAAAATGGTTAAGATAATGAATTCTATATTATATAGATTTTCACAATAAAAATAACACAAAAAGAATGTTTTCATAACTTTCTGAAATTTTCCATGAGAGAAGGAGAGTTGGAACAGAACGTCAGGCACAGAGAGAAGTCCTGCCTCTGTCCGGAGCACGGAGGCTGCAACTGTCGGCCCATGAGCTACATCTGGGCCACACACATTTCTGTTTGGCCGGCCAAGCACTTTTGTAAAATTGCACCAACGTTTAACACTTGTGATATTTCAACATAAAAATTCCAATTTCTGCAACCTGAACAAAGCAGCGACGTGGACAGTGTGAGCCTACATAGAAGTCAACACACAGTGCACGGCACCGCAGTGAGGGAGATGGTGGGGCCTGTTGAAGCAGCACGCGGCGGGCGCAAAGGATGGCCTGCCTCCTCCTGGGGGAGCAGATTATAGGAACTTACTAGTAAGCAGGATTTGAGGTGACTCAGAGCAAACACCAAATTAAACAACTCCTGTGTTCCAAGGCCAGGAGCTTCGCTCAAAAATGGAAATACTATTGAAAACAACATAGCTCCAACTCCCTGATTCTAATGCAGATTCCATTCACCCTAACCCAACAGACAGATCCTCGCATCGAGCCAGGGATCCGTCTGCAGCATCAGAGTTTTCAAAAGCAAATTCTACTACAGTTTTTTCCATTCAGCTTTTTCTTTGTTCTGCTGGACAAAGGAAGCTTTTTACACTATCATCTGATACAAGAAAGTGGTAGAAAACAGAGAGGAGAGGTCAAGAAGGGTCAGCGACAACTGTCAGCCCAATGCCGTTTAAACTGTTTTGGTGCTACCCTTTGAAAAAGCTGTCGGTACACTGATTGTTACTAAGTTTACAATTAGTTCTGACAAGATCATTTATTCACAAGAAAAACAAACCAAAAGAAGGACCCACGGCAGCTGAGGGAGGGCTGGTGCTCAGGACATCACCCTCCATCTCTGGCTCTCACACGAACATGCCAGAGATCGAGTCCCTCGCATCAGACAGCAGCTCACGTTCCCCACCATGCTACAGATCTACCGGATTCCTAACTTCCGTCTCAGTGAAAGCAAAGACGATAAAAACAGGGAGTGCAGGTCACAATTCCACTGCAAAGGCCAGAGTCTGAGGACAGAAGGTGATGTCACCCCCCCCCCCCCACGGAGCTCGCCGCACCCCCCCTCACCATCCCCACTTCCCCCCCTCCACACAGGAAAGGGACACAGAACAAACCTTACCTGATGGTAACACTACCCTGGCCTGGATTTTCTTTCGAAATGGAGAACGTACTTTCTTCTTTCAAGCACTGCTACAGGTCACAAGATAAGAGAGTTTATTTACTGAGAGCACGTCCATGTCACGATAAATGGTTAGAACTGCTGTTAAAATGCTAAGGAGACTGCCCCAATGTGTCCTGCATGTGGCCCTTGAGAAGACCAAACATGAAGACTGAGTGTGAGCAGGTCCAGGCCACTCTGACACCCAGCCAGCGGCTGCCCATTCCTTACAACTCAGCAAGAGGGTGGCAGCAGCCGGGTCAAAGGCTTCTGAGAGGTAAGAAGCCAAACCCATGCCCCTCAGGACTGAGTCCAACCCCACACACAACACAGAAAGCAGTGCACCTTCTGAAGTTGGAAATATATGTCCCTTACCATGAACACAAAGTACATGTTTTAAATTTTACCAATATGACATGAAAACTTAGAAAGACTTATGGGTAAAAAAAACACAAAGAATGCAACATATTGAAAACTGTGAGTTTAAAAGTGAAACATTAACAGTAAATAAAAGATTCAAACCTGGTCTTCCCCACATCTTCCCCGATTGGTTTGGTTTGGCTCCTTCACTTTCCGTTTCTTTGAGTTTTCTAGCTTCATCTGCTCGGTATTCTCTCTCTTCCTTTAATCAAAGAAATATTTTCATGTGACTCCCAAGGGAGGAAACGCAAAGCCAACACTGAAATGATGTCTTTGACGGGAAGAAACACAAACCTCACGGAAACGCAATCAGATCACCGCCTCCCTCTCCGTCTCCAGTCTGATAACAGACTCCCTGCTGGACGCCACCTGGGCCGAGTCGGCGCACAGACGCTATTCACATCCCACCTTCCACCAGTGTGGGGATGGGGCCAATCAGACTACGTTGTTGTAAGAGCTGAGCCAGCCCCTTAACAAAAATCACAACTCGCTCAGCAAAGGCCACTTCTTCTTCCCAAAAGCATTCCATTACCTCGTGAGGGCAACCTTATCCTTCACTGAGAACTGCTTCAAATCGGACACCTCATCATCTCCCATCTCTCTTCTTTATCTGTAACTGCGAATCCCCAACTGTAAGAAAACACATAGGGCTGTGACACATCACAGAGGACCCCAGGGCAAGTGGCAGGTCAGTTCTAAAGGAAGTGAGCCTGGACCCATGCGGCAGGGACATTCTACGGCCAGTCGCACCTGCAGCTGGTGCTCCGGCCCGCTGAGTCTACATCTAAAACACAGCAACAGCAACTCACAGGAACCCACAACCAAGAGCACAGCAAAGGCACTCTGCTCATGAGTCTCCACTGGTTCTGACGGTCAGTACATAGTATTCATTCACGACCCCACCATTATACAATTAGTCTCTCTGGGAACAGTTTCAGTGAACAGGTCCTGAGCATCTTCTCGGGTTTTATATGTTGTCATGTTTATATTTTTAAATGTCACGATTAAGTATTTTGAATTCAGGCACAGACTCCCCGGAAAATAGCCCGTTTGCCAATTCTAGCTGACTACTTATCGCTTTAGATGCGTCAGACGAAAAGAAAAAGAAAAAAAGCTGAAAACTCGAGGTGTTACAAGATGAACACCAGCATGGTGAGGAGGGGGATGGCGGATCGGAACTCAGCGGACAAGCGGGGCCCTAAGGTTAGTGGAGCTGGAGATTCAGGGGCCGGGCAGGAAGCCGGTTAGCGCATGCGGGCTTGGGGAGGGCTGGCACATCGACAGCGTCCCCTGCGGGGAGGAGCCCCCGGGGACAGGGCGGGATTTCCCCCTGTGAGGGCCAGTCCAGGCCCTTCTCCTATGCAGCCTGCAGGGCAGCTGGTCAGGAGCAGGAGGCGCAGCCGGCCACCGGGTCGGGCACAGGGGGCGTTGGACACCGAGGGAAGGGGACAGGCGGACAAACACCCCAAAGAGAACAGGGCCACGGAGGGCACGGCAGGGGTCACCGACGCGAACGGGGTCGCTGAGGGCACAGCCAGAGCCCCCTCCAGGCCCCACCCGCCCCTGCGACGGCCCCTGCGCCCTCAGGCCGGGTCCAACCTCCTCTGCAGCTCTTCAAAGGCCCTGGGATCCCCCAAAGCAGCCGCACCAACGCCCACGGCAGCGCCCGGCGGCTAGTCACCGGGCCCGCGCGTGCGCAGCCGCCGCCACGTGCCGCGCCTCGACGCTGCCGCGGGGGCCGCCGGGAGAGCTGGCGGTGGAGGGGGCGGAGCTGCGCGGGGCGGGGGCGCATGCGCGGGACGCCAGGGGAGGGGCGCTGACGCTCCCGCCCAGGTCTCCTGGGAACCGAGCTGCAGACCCCCGCCAGGCCCAGAGTGGTGGTGAAGCGTGTGGTCCGGAGTCGGCGCATCTGGAGGCCGCTGGGTCAGCGATCACCGGGCGGTGGGGCGGAGCTGGGCCCGCGAGAGAGGAGCCGGAGAGAGGGGCGTCGAGGCGGGAAGCCGGGGCTGGACCCCGCGGAAAGGCCCAGCGCCCGAGCACCCGCTCCGGGCCTCAGACCCCGGTTGCCGCGGGCTCGGCCTCGGGGTCCTCAGACGTGGATGTACCGCCGAGCCCTTTGCTGCTTTGAGCTCTGAACCGGGGACGTTTGAGAAGAGCGCAGGAGCAGGTTGTTGAACGGAGCCGTTCGGACGCTGCACCGGCCGGCTGGCGCGTGCCCACGGGGACGTTGGGCGTGCGAGTGTCCATCACCGTGAACGCGGCGTGCTGGGCCCCGGGGGAGTGCGGCAAGCGAGGCGTGCTCCTCGGTGTCGGCAAGGGAGGGGGTGCTAGAACCACATCGGGCCCACTGAGTCTGGAGAGACGGCTGGGAGCGGCGACATTCATCTGAGGCTGGGAAGTTCAGTAGATGTTGGCCAGGGCGGCAGAGTGGAGAGAGGACTCCAGACAGACAGGGAGCTGTGTGGATAAAGGCACAGCGAGTGGCTGCAAATGGTCAGGACAGTTGCAAGTGGGCCCGTGTGCACCGTGTGTGCAAGCGTCTGAGGTCGGGTTCCTGCAAAAGCAGACCCTTGGTGCAAATACTTTATTTGGGTGGTAGGCCCAGGAAGCACAGGTAGTGGGGTGGGGAAGTGAGACAGGGAAGGGAATGAGGCCAGCCCCAGGTGTACTGAACAGCAGGTTCCCGCGGTGGGCTCAGCCCCACTTGGAGCCTCAGAGGAACACACCTCCAGAGTGAATTAGGTCCCTGATCCATCCAGCACCTCCTGTCTGTCATTGGCTGGGGCTGCTTCTGGGCTGTCAAATCCCCGACTTCCAGTAAGCCCCAGGCACAGGCCGGCACACCTAGGCACTGAGAGAAGCCCTCAGGGAAGAGGTCGCAGGTGTCTGCAGGAGGAATTGGAATGCATGGGAATAGCCAGTGCCCAGGAGATGTGAGCAGGGCACTGAGAGCGTTGGCTAAAGTGTGTGCAAGTGCATGTGTGTGTGTGCATGCACCTGTGTGTGCATGTTGGAGTTGGGGAAGGGCCGGGGCGTGTGGATGCGATTGGGCAGGCACTGGGGGGCACTGTCAGCTTAGGTGAGATAATGTGTTTCCATTGCATTTTGCAGAGATGACTGGCCCTTGGTGGGCGAGATGGCTCATGGGGAGGCCTGCAGGAAACTGGACGCCTCATGCCAGTGGGAGATGGCAGTGAGGATGGCCAGCTGAGGATGGTGGAGGTGGGGACAAGAGGAATTGAGGATGGCACCCAAGGGTCCAGTTTGCATGGCCAGGTGGGTGGGGCTGTCTTCTGACCCTAAAACTGCATCACAGGAAAACCACCTAAAAACATACACTCGAGGAGAACAGAGCAGGCTATTTCAAAGGTGCTTTCTTACTTTACAATTTGGTGGTTTTACCAGTTGTAGTGCCTTTGTTTGAAGTTATTGAAGAGGCCATTCCTGCCTTCTTAACAAATGGAACTTAGGTAAATAGCTGTTTTCCTGCTTTGGTGAATAATGGCCAGACGGAAGCCTTCTGTCGTATAGACGGCTCACACTGCCGGCCAAGTGTGCGCTGTGGAAGCTTTGCATAAAGATGGCATCTAATCTACAATTGTGCCTGGATTTGCTAGAGCCCCACGGAGGCTGAACTCATTTTATTCAGAACGCCACAGGAACAATAACCAAAAAAGGATACCATGAAGGCAACATCTATCATATGCTTCTTAAAAAACCCCGTTGTCAGCATCAGTGACAATGGCATTACCGCTCAGTCACTGAGATTAAAAATTAGTCATACGTGGAAAATAGAAACAGGTTTTCAGGGAGAAGGAAGCTTTGGTTCCACTGAATAATGCCCCTTTTTTGCTTGGTAAATAAATGATGCATATTTTCTGATGATACATATTTTTGAGGGTGGCTATGTCTCGGTGGTCCCAGATTTGGGGTAAGAGCCTTGTTGTCAGTTGATTGGCTGGGCAAATGTCAAAAATATTTTATAAATTATATCCAAAGCTGTCTGACAACAAGGTATTCAGTAGTGACATCAGAGTTACCTCTCTCCAGAATCTGAATCTTTCTGGATTAGTTCACAAACGAATAAGTCCTTGGAATTAAGTTTTTTTTTTCTTCTACACATCGCAGGCTGTTGATGAGACACAATCATTATCCTAGGCACCATTTGACCACCTGTGCCCTCTCACCCCCCCCCAAACCCTGGTTTAACCCAACCCTCCACCTTCTCAGCAACCACACACCAGCTGGGCCCCCTGCCCCACCAGGAAACCCCACCCCCCCCATCCTAGCCCATTCTCCCCCTCCCCTCCTGTGACCTCCAGCACCCCTTCTCAGCCCATTCTCGCCCTGGCCCTTGCTTCCTATGTCACAGACATAGAAACAGTCCCCAGGGAGCCTCCACACCCTCCCAACCCCATGTGTGCACTGCCTGTATCCCCATTCCTCTACCTTCTCCTGTTACTGTGGTTGAACTATTCATACCTCTGTTAAAGGCCAGCCAGCTCCTTGGCACTCTCCTGACCCCACAACCAGGGACAGCACCAGTTTTCTGCTCCCCCTAGAGCAGAACTCCCCAGATGTGTGTCCACTTCCTTTGTTCACTTCCTCTCCTCTGGCTCACTTTTGATCCCCATCAAAGCAGCCTTTTGTCTGCACACGCACTGAGACGGCCCCCGGCAAGGTCTATGCTGACCTCCAGCACATTCCGCAGCCTCGTCCTACTGACCATCAGCAGCACAAGGCAATGCATTGGTCCCTGGCTCTCCTTGGACCTCATCCTTCCCTGGGTCTCTGGGTCCTGTCTGGCCCAGTCCCTGCGGCTCCAGGCTGCCCTTCCTCTTCCTGACCACTATGGTGAACTGCCCAGCCCTCTGTCCATGACGGGTCTCTAGTGACCGCACAGCGCATGCACCCACACGTGGCTCTGCCTGCAGCCTCACGCCAGGCTCCAGCTCAGCAGCCTGCTCCACATCTCCCCTGGGCCGCCTGACGGACAGCTCCAGCCCAGCGTTTCAAAACCAAGCTCTCCATCTGCCCAAGCCTGTTCCTTCCAAATTGGCGCTGTCCGGTGGTCGCACTGTCTTTCTCCATGTTGCTCAGGCTGGAATTGTGGTGTCATTCTTCACATCCTGCGTTGAATCCATCAGCAAACCTTCAAACATATTCTCTGCCTGACTGCTGCCCCTGCAGAGCTCCCTGCCTCCCCCAGCCCAAGGCGGGCCTTTGGCAATCAGATCCACCCCAGAGGATTGTCGGGAAGCTTCAGTGCTGGAAGCATGCAGGTGCTCCCAGCTGCCTGCCTGTTATCAGACAGTAAATGCCAGCTACTGACACCAGCTCTCTGGGGCAGCCCTGGACACCCTCGCCTCGCACTGTTAAAAGGATGAAACCAGTTCCCCAAAGTGGCCAGAAAAATGCTCATGGAACCAGGCCACTCTGCCAAATTTACAAGGGCAGTAATTTGTCCCCCCTTTTTCCTTGGACCTTTTCCCTGAGAAGTGCCATTTCCCCAGAAGCCAGCAGGCAAGCCGCCTTCCTTACTCAGAACAGGACTTCTCCCTCCCTCCCCGTGTGCACACTCAGCACCTTCATGTCCAGGACAGATGAGAGCATAGAGGTGCCAGGGAACATTACAGAGTGTGGCATTCAGAGCCCACAGAGCGGCCTCCCGCTAGGGTCCCTCGGCAAGGTGCCCCGAAGAAGGGAGTTTGAAGTTCTCTTGCTCCTGGCGGCTTTTCATATTGTGCCCACTGCAGGCCAGGGCTCCTGGCGGCTCTCTCTTTTATTTTCCCCAAATGACTCTCAACTTGTCTTCAAATAAGAATAAATATGTGTGTCTGTTCTCTGGGGCCTTTGACAGCCCTGTGACTTGGGCGGGATTGATGGCCCCGTCTCACCAGAAAGCCAGGTGCATCTTTCACTAAAGGTGGTTTCCACATGATGAATGGTGTTCTCATGAAAACAAAATTGTTGATTGTATTTACAAACAATTCATTTTTCACGTTCCGTTGATTCCTCTCCAGCGTCCCTCAGTGCCCCCCCCCCCCCTCCCCGGCTGATGCATCGGCAGCTATTACTGCCATTGATTAAGGCTTCCTTGTAGCCCTGTGGTGCCTGTTCCTCCATTCATCACAGACACGGGGCGCGCACACAGCAGTCCATCACGTTCTCTTCGTGTTTTACGGTTATTTGTTTTTCAATTTACGTCGTGTGCCGTCTAAGTACAGGTGCATCCCAAAACTCCAAAGTCTTAGCATGCCACAACAGTGAACAAATAAATGTGTAATTAAATTCTTTGGCTCTACCCAATCCTGTGCCTGCAAAGGCTACCTCCTCTGCCCCTGATTCTGAAAAAATGTGAATGTAAATAAAGTGTCAGCACTGCCATCTAATTGAGACTTGAGGCTGGGAAGAAAGTCGACGTAAGTGCCACTACATTGGCATGAAGAGCCTATGGGCTCGTATCTGCGAAGCACTGATCTGTATAAAAGCGTAAGGCGCACCCCATCAGCACTTGCTGTCTCCCATCTGTGAAAAGCCCTCTGCTGACCTGTGTCCACCTCCAGCTGGTGTCCCATTTCTCTGCCTTTTCACACTAAAACTCTCCTCCACTTCCTCACTTCCCATTCTCTTGTTTTCCCTCTAATTTTTTTAAATTTCAAAAGTGCACCAGAACATTCTTGCTGTGACAAGTCCGGTTATACAGAAGTATGTAAAGGAAAAAGCCAGTCGTCTCCCCTGCCCGCCGGCCTGAGGAAGCCGGTCAAGGATGCAGCCAGCCAAACTCGGCTGGTGCTTCTGGAAATTATGCGAACAAATGGACGCATTTGGAGTTTTCCTCCTTGTCTGTCTTTTTCAAATACGGACTTGGGATTTTTCCCACATATAAGTTATTCTGAAGTTTGTTTTATTTAATTAACACTATGATGTGGACTTCATTTTAGATCATTACGTCTGATTTTAAAATTACTTCATTATATTCCACAGCATGGAAATGCCATTATAGGTTTGTCCAGACCTCTGTTGGGGAACTGGGGTTGTAGCCAGGTTTTATTGTGTTTTGTTTTGTATTAATTCTGACATTTTTGCTTCAGAAGCTTGATTCCTAAAAGCAGGCTGGTGGAAGTGAAGGGCGTGTGTATTTTAGATTTTAACAGCATCTTCCAGAGGACTTTCCAAAAAGGCTTCACCTCCTCACACCTTGGCAGCCTGCCTTCCCATCCTTGTCAGCACCGCGTGTGAGCAACGTGTCAAATGTTTGACTATCTGGTGCTTAGAAAAGGCATCCCATTGTTGCCTCATTCGCCTTTCCCTGACTCCCACTGCAGAGAGCATGTTTTCATTTGTGTCGTCCTTTATTTCCTGGGTGGGATATTTCCTGGGTCCCCAGCCCAAAACCGGGGCTTCTACACTCACCTCTACAGCCAAGAGGCTGGAAGACAGACAGGGTGCCTTTCCCAGGCTCCCTAGCCAGCTGGGTTCAGGTGAGATCCGCCATGTGCCATTGAGATGCGCCAGGCTAAGCCATTGGCTTCGGGCAGCTGCAGCGTTGGCGTTGGCAGAGTGCGGACTCCTGGGCTTTGCAGCATCAACTCCAGGTAGGCTCGGGGCCATCCCGTCTTCCGCTCTGCTCCTCCAGACCTTCCCATGCTTGCATGCCAATTCCTGTGTTCAGTCCCCTCTTTTTGAAATTCCTGGGGTGGTGTCTGCTCTCCTGGCTGGACACAGACTGACACACGACCTTTCCTCACTTGTCTATGTTTCCTTTGACTATCTTAAATCCATTTTTAGGAGCTCTTTTATTCGGAGTATTTACTCCCTGTTTGTCACATATGTTGCAACTTTTAAATCTCTTCTTTGTCTTTTCACTTTTTCCTGATGTCTTTTGCTATATAGAAATATTAAATTTTTACATGGTAAAATTTTCAAATCTTTTTCTTTATAGTATCTGGATTGTCCGTTTTGATGTAAAACATTCCTTCAACCCTGAGGTTACAGAAGTTATCTCCTATTTCTTCTAACATTTTTAGTAGTTTAATTGTTTATGCTGAGATCTTCAAGCTACTTTTAGGGAGCGCTGGCATTTTTATAATAACTGCATCTTTCCATCCAGGTGCATGACGTGTGCAACCATTATTCAAGTCTGGTTTTAAGTTGCTCAATAAAATTGTCTACATCTCATAGATCATGTATATTTCTTATTAAATTTCTTCCTGAACATCTTACAGTCTTGTCATGTTTGTGAAGGAAAATACTTCCAATTTGTATTTCTAGTTTATTTTAAATCAGTTGATCTTTGTATAGTGTCTTCGCCTGCTCGGGCTGCCACAACAAAGTACCACAGGCTGGGGGGCTTAAACAACAGACATTTATTTTCTCACAGTTCTGGAGGCAGGAAGTCCAAGATCAAGGTACCAGCTGATTCTGTTCCAGGTGAGGACTCTGTTCCTGGTTTGCAGACAGCCACTTTCTCCATGTGTCCTCACACGGTGGAGAGTGAGCCAGCTCTGGTGTCTCTTCTTATAAGGACGCTAATCCCATCATTAGGGCCCCACCCTCCTGACTTCATCTAGCCGTAATCAACTCCAAAGACCCCATCTCCAAACACCATCACAGTGGGGGTCAGGGTTTCAGCATATGAACGGGGATGGGGATGATTCAGTCCATAACATGTAGTTACCTTAAAACTGGCTGCCTTACCAAATTCTCTAATTAGTTTTAATAGGTTTTTTTGGTTGAATTTCTTGGGATTTCAAATTATGCAATCATGTCATCTGAATATAAAGATAATTTTGTCTCCTTTCACCTAATATTTAGTTTTCCTGCATTATTTCCTTAACTAAGAACTACAAAACAACTCTGAAGAATTATGGTAGTGGCAGGCATGCATAGCTGGTTCCTGATTTAAACGGCAATGTTTTAAGCTTTCATAATATAGTTGTTGTACAGTAATATCATCGTTATCTGTTTGATGCATTGTCTTTATCAAATTTACCAGTTCCTTCTGGTTCTGTTCTACTTAGAATTTTTTACAGAATAGTGGCTGAATTGTCCAGATGCTTTTGGGGCCACGTGAAGATTACCGCACACCGTTTCCTCTGTTAATCTACCAGTGAGATCCCCTTGGCTGAGGGATTCCTCATGTGGGACCTGCTTGGTGGGGGCAGGCCATGCATTAGCTCACTGCTGGACTTGGTTTGCTGTCATTTTTATTCCAGTTGTGTGTTTACTGTGGTTCGTGCTGAGACACTTTTGGCTCCCAACATCAGAAAGCCCAGCTCACAGTGACTGAGAGGGAAAGGAGGTTGCTGCCTCACCACACCGGAAGTCAGGGGAGGGGCAGGGCAGGGCTCTGTCCACCCTCAGCACTCTCTGGCATCCCCGGCCATCGCAAGATGGCAGCCCAGTTTTTGGGGGTGGCACCTGCTCGTGACAGCGCCCAGGGCTGAGGGAGGCGTGGTCTCCTCCTGGGGGACTCTCCCAGGAATCCCCTGAAGACTCCCCTCTTGCCCAACTGGCCAAAATTGCATCATAAGCCCACAGGTGTGGATTAATTGCTGGCAAAGGGAACGGGTCTAAGTGACCACAGTAGGTCACCGTGTCCTCCTGGCCTTTGGGGTGGGACAGTGACCTTGTAGGTGTGCCCCGCATCGCAGGACATGTAACACCCCAGCCTCTGACATACAGTGCCCCCACATGGTTCCGACACCCTTTGGTTAGGCACTGATGGCCTACACCTTCCAGGGCTGGGACTGGCCATGCTTCCCTGGAACATGTGGCTTCACGGAGGAGGTGGCCACACAAACCAAAGGGGATTCTATAACGACAGGGCAGGGCAAGTGGCCAGGCTGGGCCACCAACAGGCTCTTTTGGTTTCCAGTGTTTGTGAATGAAATTGATCTGCAGCGCTCTGAGCCCTCTCTCATTAGATGACGGCATTTTAGCTTGGTCAGCTGCATCAGGAGCACGTCCACGCTTTCACAGGGTGGAAGAGTCGGACCAGCAGAGAAGGCGTCAGTTCCTGGCAGATTAGACGGACCCACTGCGAGACTATTAGAGTCTGGCACCCTTTTAGCAGTTCATTCTATGGTTTATTTGTCTATTCTTGTTTTCTCCCTTTTCTTGGGTCAACTTTGATCATTTAAGTTTTGGTATGGAATCACCTATTTTCTCTAGAGCTTCCAGTTTACTTTCACAATGTTGTCTTACAATTATATAATTGTGAATGTATAATTTTTTATATACTAATATATATATAAAATAAAATCTCCCCATGGCTTAGTCACGGCTCTTTTCCTTTCTTAATGTGATGTGTTTGTGTTTGTGAAACTCGTTCTGGTTTTCCTGACTGACAGAGCCCTGTGTTTGGGACAGCAAACTGGAACATATTGTAGCCACGTGTGGCCAGGTGACACAGTTCTGGGGGAATTTGGGGGACGTTTTCCTTTCTTCCTTGATGCTTCTTTCCTCTTTTCCCTCCCTGGAGCACAGAAATGAGCCCAGAGGAGGAGTGACCGCATCTCCACTGTGAGGCCAAGCGAATGGCAGGAGCCGGGGCGTGGGTGCCCCTGTGGCAGCGCCCCAGCCTCCACCATCCCCCTCTGAATAGTGGTCTGGGGAAAAATAATAAATGTCTCACCAGCCATGGCTAAGCCACTGTATGCCCATCTCACACAGTCAGAGGCAGATCCTAGCTCATACAATCTCTTTTTACCCTGATTGGGCCTCTTGGGGATTTATCAACTTGATTTTTTTTTTTCCCTAAAAAGTTAGCTTTTTTGCTATGTGACTGAGGTCAGCTTTTAATATTTAGTAATTTCCTTCTCCTACTTTCTTTTGATTTGGTAAATGTATTTCATATATATATATATATATATATTTTAGCAATAAACTCACCTAAGTTTATGGAATTTCCTTTGGTCTTTCCCATACATTTTCTGTAATGTCAGTTACTTTCCAGTTCCTGTGTAGGTGACGTGCAGTTTGTGGTTTAACTTTCTTCTAATTCAAACCTTATTTACAAACATCTTTTCACTTCCAAATGGTTGTTTGATTTTGGGTGTTTTTTGTTGTCAATTTCTAGACATCCACTCTTTAAAAAAACAAGCTTTGGGATTTCCTTGTTATGGAAGGTGCATAGTTTCACGGACCACGTGGTTCTACAAGATCTGCTTAGCAAAACCGCAGCCTCCCCCAGTGCCACCCCCCCTCCTGCCCCCCGTCCCAGGGCCAACCCTTGTACTCCTGGAGCTGATGACTTGGAGTTGAATTCCACAACTCTAAACAACATGCTTCTGCTTCTGGAATTTTATTTTCCAATTGAGGCTTTAACTATTGACTTAGCCTTGGCAGGATGAAGCTTCAGCATCTCTCACTCTCTACTCCAACCGTCTTCCTCATCCTCACCTCTTCCCTCCTCCTAATAAAATTACATTATAATTGTCCTGGGGTCAAGATGCCAGGACATCTTGATTACATTATTACCGCAATGAAAAAGAAATACACAGCTGAGTCAGGTAATATTCTATGATTACTTTTAATTTCCTGCACAGCTTTTTAATTTCCCTGGAGTTAACAATTGTCTTATTTTGTTATTGTCGTCATTGCAGATGGCCAGGGCAGGCCAAGAAGCTTAGCTTACAGGATTTAGCTCTGGGGAACGGCAGGATCAGGTGTGCATGCGGGGGGAGAACCAGCCCAGGGCTCTGCACCAAGGCACACAGTGACCACGGGGGGATGGTTAGGATGGGCAAGGCTGGAGATTTGGAAGAACTTGATAAAGATGTACCTGTGGTTACTGCCTATGTTCTAGTGTTCCCGCCCCTATAAAAGGGTGCGTTCTTAGGTGAGGTGAGCCCCACATGAAATTTGAGTGGGTTCCAGAGTCACCAGGAAACCCAGAAAAGTTATGAAAAGACCTGGATAGGGGCAGATTGCTGGGGCAACCCTGCAGGGAGCACAGGTTCAGGAAAGGGTCCAATTCTGGAAGCAGGCCAGTTCTGCAGGCAGGGGGGGCGCAGAGGCAAGTTGGTTCTAGAAGTAGGTTGTGGAAGTAAGATGATTCTGGAAGCATGTTGTGGAAGCAGGTTCCAGGGCAGGTTCTGTAGGAGTTCCGGAGGTGGGGTCCTGGGGCAGGTTCTGGAGGTAGGTTCCAGGGACAGGTTCTAGAAAAAGGTTCTGGAGGCTTGGCAGGCCGACTGGGCAGACGGCACCGGACTGGAGCCAGGCCCTGGGCCTGGGTCTCAGAGCCGAGAGAAGAAAGCTGGCATTGTTTAAGGGCCCGCCCCAGGGCTCGCGCTAACAAAACCGTTAAAAACCCCATTGTGAACATTTTTGGACAAGCCCCCAGAGGGTGCCTGTTGCCAGGGGGACGGGATAAAACGGGCGGCAAACTTGTGGAATCTGCAGAGGGAGCTATGCAGGGAGGCGCGCCGAGGAGGTCTGGGCTGGCACTGTTCGGGAGTTTTAGCTTTCGCGTTGTTTTTTCCTTTTTCCCTAACTTTTCCGAACAGTAAGCCGTGGCCGCGTCGCATGCGCAGTCCGCGCCCGGCACCGTCCGCTAGGCGTCGAGCCCGGCGGTTGCCAGGGCGACCGCATTCCCCCGGGACTCCGCGAGCGCGCGGTGGGGAGCCTGGCCGCCCGGAGCCCGCCTCCCTCGAACTCTGGTTGGCTGAGACTGCTGTCCGTCGGAGTCGCCGCCGCCGCCGATTGGGCAGAAGCAAGTTTCGCACGCCCGGCGCCCGGCGCCACGCCCCTCGGGCCGGCCTCCGCCCGCCACCCCAGAGGAGGGGACAGTGTGGGACCCTGCGGAGCGCCTGGGAGGGACCTGCGCCGGCGTTGGCTCCCAGGCGGGCGCAGCCGGAGCGGCGGGCGGCGATGATCCCCGAGGAGAGGCCGGACGGCCCGGGCGCCGGCGATGAAAGCGTCCGGCTGCAGGCGGCCGGCAGCGTCCGCAAGGTGGGCGCTCCCGCCGGGGCCAGGGGCGCCGGGAGGAGGGGCCCAGAACCCAGCCCGCTCCTGGCCGCTGGGTTGCGGAGCCGGCGCTGGCTTCTCCTGTCTGAGGGCGGCCAGCCTCCCACATCTCGCTCGCCCCTAGGGACAAGCTGGGCTTGCCGCTGGGGAAACTGAGGCCAAGCCTGCGCTGCCTGCCTGCGCCAGGCTCCTCTCTTGCCCATTTGGGGACCCTCCTGTGCCAACCAGGAATGGGTGGGAGCGCAGGTCCAGCACGTGATTTTCTCCGACGCTCCGGGGGCCCCTCCTCTGGCAGGCATGGGGCTCTGGTCTGTGACAGCCCGCCGCCCTCATGTTCGTCCTGGCGCCGGTCATTCCTCCTTTCCTAGCTTTTCCCTCCCACTCCCCAGGCTATTCAGCTTTGCCGTGGGCACCCCGCTCTTTACTGGATGAGACTGGTAGTGGCAGGGGGCTGAAGCCTTCACGGCTGGACAGCTTGTCCTTTCCTCACTTCCCGAAACCTCCTACCTTCTGAAGTTCCTAACCCGGGGCGCTGACTGTGGACTGTGGACCATTCCCAGGAGTATGGGGGACCCTCTGGAAGGGGGTGGAGACCTGCGGAGTCTGTGCCTGGGAAGGAGGGGGCTCTCTGGCTGCCTCCATCTGCAGCCTGGAGCCCGGGTGTCCCCTGGGGGTCCCCGCCAGGCTGGCCCAGTGTTCATGCCAGGCCTTGGGTGTCTGTGTCCCCAAGGGCTTTCAGTCCGCTGCCACCAAGCAGAGGTGGCACTTGTGCCTGCGATGGTGCTCTGCCCATGTCAGACTGCACATTGTCCCCCGGCTGCATCCGTTTAGCTTTTGTGTGCCTGGGACCCAGGTCTTCCAGGGGACAAGGAGGGAGGCATCAGCTAGGACATGGGCTGCAGATTATTGGCCAAGTGATGCTGACTAGACCCCTGAAGGGCCAGGCCCCTTCCTGCCCACCCCCTAGAGATGCCAGGTGCTGCAGCAACTGGGTGGCAGGGGCTGTGGCCAGCGGCCCATGGAGTGGGCACTGGAGAGAGGAGGCCTGTCGCCTGCCCTCTGTGAACTCACTTCCTTGCAGGTGGCCTCTGGAGAGAGCATGTGTTGTTTTGGGTGGAATGTTCAGGAAGTTGCTCACACAAGATGTTCCAGAGGGCTCACTGGACCACACTTTCAGGCTCTCTGTCCTTGCCATTCGTCGAATGCCACCCTGGGAAGGGGGCAGAAACTGTTTCCAGCTGTCTCTCTGGAGTGACCCAGCAGTCAGAGCATCCTGACCTGAGTCGATATAAGGAGACTGTGGGCTATGGAGCTGGTGGGCCAGGCGTGGACCCTATCCCTGCTCAGCCCTGAGCAGCACTCTACACCCTCGCACGTTCCTCTCTTCTGTTGCCCAGGCAGTTCCTGCCACCTGGAAAGTCTAACCTGACCTCTGCTACTGGCTGGAGTGAGGCTGCCTCCTAAACCAGCTATAATGCTCAGAGTTGGGCGGGGCTATTTAGCTGTTCATGTGGAAGCTGTGCCTGGGTCTGAAGCCCCCATGGACCAGTGTGGGTGATGTGTCTCTGCCCCGAGAGTAAGGAGGCCTGGTGCCCAGGGGGTGCTCCCCTGGCCCTAGTGTCCAGCGGGCAGTTACCTGGCCTTCATGGGCAGTTACCTGACCCTGGTGTCCAGTGAGCGCTCACCATCTCCAGGAAGGCACCCACTGAACAGCAGCCTGGGCCCAGTTAGAGGGGGCTTTGGGAGTGGGGGTGCCCTGGAGGCAGTCAGGAACCACCAGTGCCCAAGTGAATATCAGAGGGCGTGGGGGTGGTGGCCACATGGCAGGCTTGAGTGGGCAGATCTGTGGTCCATCTAGCATATGTGTGGCTGTTGCCACTATGTCCTGGGAGACCCCCTTGGCAGCGATGCCCACTGGGCTCTGTTCCCCCAGCAGTGTGTGGGGGATGGGTGCTGGGCTTCTGCCCTCCTGGGGTGTCCACTTTCTCTGTGTTCAGGTGAGATCATGGGGGAGGGAACGGGAAGGGTCCCTGAGGCTGGTGGGGTGTCAGCAGGCAAGGCACCCATGGCAAGGGTTCCAAGAGGAGGAAGCTGGTCTGCCAGGCGTGGGGGCCTCTCCCTGGGAACTGACCGAGGCAGGGAGGGCCTGGGGGAGGGCATGGGGCCCGGCCTTGCCAATGGTCTTGCTCTTTGTTCCAGGCCCTGTGCTGGCCTAACCATCTCCTCACTTTGCCAGTTCTGGCCACCATCCATGCCGTTTCCTCCCAGGCTCCTAGGGACCATGAGGCTGGTGCTTCCGGGCAGCAGGAGCCACTACACCTGTGCCTGTCAGGGCCACAGCAGTGAGGGTGTGCAAGGGTCACTTCTCTGTTCTCCATCCCCTCCTCCCCAGGCTAGGTTCCGGGGTTGGGGGAGGAGGTTGTTCCACAAGTGGGAGAGCTGATCACCTGGCGTCTACGCCCCTCCCCGCAGGCAGATCCCTTCACCACGGGCCCGGCGTCACCCAATGTGGAAAACAGGCATGAGCGCGGCTGTTGGGTCTGCCCAGCCCTGAAGATCCAGTTCTGGTCCCTGGCTCCTACACCTCCCCACCCAGGTCACGCCAGCTGGCTGGCCTTCTGGAGGGGGCGTTAGGGTCAGAGGCCCATGAGGGGTGCTGCAGAGCCGAGAGCAGACCCCGGCTCAAAGGCTGCGGCTCTCCCCCTTCCCAGCAGATCTCTCCAGGGGTGCTCGACTTTGGAGACCAAGTGAACTGTGTTGCTGAGGACAGTCCTGCTGAGCTGGCAGCACGTGGACCCCTCTCCCCAGGGAGACGGCCAAGGCTGCTCACCCAGAACCCGTGGCACCTGCTGGAGCTTTGCACTCAGACCTTTGGAGGGAGAGGGCTGTAGCTTTGCCATGGCCTCCCCCTCCCTCTGCAGACTTTCAGGCCTCCTGGAAGGGAGACTACGCATGTCCTTGGCTCATTCTCTCACGTACAGAGCAGGTTTGGGGAGCACCTCGAAGAGGAGGCCAGGCCAGCAGGAAGACAGGCACTCAGCCAGCAGAGTGGAGAAGGAGGGCCTTGTTTTGTCTTGTTCCCTCCCTGTGCCACCCTGAGACCAGTCCCCCTCCCACCTCCAGATGACAGCCCGCCCAGGGTCCCACAGCCGGGAGGCCTCCTTGTCCACTGCTCTTTCTCCTCTCGCTCACTGGGGACAAGTCTGCTCTCCCCCATTACCTAAGGATCACTTGGTGGCCTCCTGCCCTTCAAGTCCCAGAAGAATGCCTCCTCCTACAGAAAGTCCTCTGTGATTGCTGTCTCTTGAGAATGCTGGAGTCTGGTGGAAATGTTGGGCGGTAATCCACAGTGACCATGCACCACGAGCTCTCTCCACGTGAGGGTGTGACATTAGGGTGTCACTGCGAGGGGCTAGAACAAGTTAGAGCCCCCAGAAGGTCTGAAACTGCCCTGTGCATGATGGGGGGCACACCAAGGGAACGAAGCCATGCTTCCTCGGATACGTGGAAGAGAGTAGATGCTGCAGGACTGCGTGAATAAACCTTCCTCTGGTCCCGGCCACGGGGCAGGGTCTTGTGGGGCACTGTGCCTCATCCCTGCTCTGTTCTGGGGCTGGTGACTGCCTACAGGGATGGTGCCCAGGGAAGGTGCATTCTGAGAAGTCCTTCCTGACTCCTGGGCTGGTGACTGACCCAGACAGGGGATCCCTAAATGGCCAGGAGGAGGTTTGGTGGCCACAGCTGCACCGGTCCCCCTGGGGCCCTGAAAGCCACTCCCGCTCCCTCTCCCCTCGCCAGCCACTGAGGAAGGCCCTGACCCTCCCCAGCTGGAGCCCACCAGTCACCCTTTCCCTGGAGGGGCGTCACCACAGCCAGGAGCCCGTACATTGCCGCTTTAAGCTGCCGCAAGGCTCTCCTGCCTGGCCCCTGAGACGTAGGCAGGCTGGCAGGATTGCCCTGCATAGTGAGGAGTCATAGCTGAGGCAGGGAGTGGGCAGCCAGGAGGCCTGGCTTGCTGCCTGTGAGCCGAGCGACTGTGGGCCTGTGTTTTGGCCATTTGCCCAAAGGGACACCGCCAGTAAGCAGCTGGCTGGGACAGAGCCAGCCCGGGGTCAGCATGGGTGGAGGACCACAGAGAGAGGGGTGGGGCAGGCACAAAAGCCAGCCTCCAGCACCCCAGTCAGGCCCTTTCCTTTAGGGCCTCAGAGAGAGCTGGGGTAGCCGCCTGCCCCCACCCGTGCCTAATGATGTGCTGGAATAACTGTGTGGGCGGGATGGGTTATGGGGTCACAGAACAAAATTCCAAAGTGCAGCAGGATGTGTGATGAGCAGTTGGCCGCCCCCTGCCCGGGGCTCCCAGAGGTGACTGCATGTTTGGGCTGGGCTGGTGAGACCCAGAGCCCCGTCACACTGGCGCTCAGCTTCTTCCTGGGGCCCCAGTCCCAGCCGTGTCCCCCACCTACCATGTTCTTCCTGGCCTGACCGCCCTCTGCTCCCCTCTTTCCTGACACCACCTGCTGTGCCCGGGCTCTGTGCTCATCCGGCCAGACCAGGAGGGCTGGCACAGGCTCCACCCATGGTGACCACCTGTTCCCTCTGGGCAGGAGTCCCCTGGCCCAACCTCAGGGGCACTGTGCTCTTGTGAGCTGCTGACAGAGGCACAGCCTGGCCCCATGACCCGTGGTCTTTCCACAGGGCTGTGACCCACTGGCACAGACACAGCGAGGCCGCCCGCAGAGCCGCAGGGCCCGGATCCACCAGCAGATCAACAAGGAGCTGCGGATGCGGACAGGCGCTGAGAACCTCTACAGGTGAGCACAGCCACCTGGGACCCTGAGCCCTGGGAGAGAGGTGCTGCTGTCCCCGGAGGCCCCCTGTGAGCCAGGCCCATGCTGGATGACGGGGAAAGGCGGTGACCTGGTGGGCGCCTGCTCTCGTGGTCCAGTCTAGGAGAGGGATGAGTAAGCAGCTGACCGTGGCTGGTGCAGGCTCCTAGGACAAGGGGCTGGGCCTCCCACAGAGATCTTGGGGAGCCATGGCACTCAGCCGTGACCCTCACAGATGAGCCAGGTCCCCACCTTGGTGGACCTCACTGGCAGGGGTCAGTCCGGGGCCAGCCGAGTTCTGTGCTGCGCTGGGAGGGCCAGAAGGGGTGTTCCGGCTGAGGGGGCGTCCCCGCCGGCATGCAGAGGGGGAGCCTCCGATATGTGTGTGGTGACCAGTGGGGGCTTCCCAGAAAAGGTGGTACTAAGGCTGCACTGTAGCAGGTGACAGCCCTCCCGAGGTTGGGGACCCAGGAAAGCACCCTGCAGACTGAGGAGGCCCCTCTCCTTTGGAGCACATGAGCTGCACATTTGCATGGACCTTCACACACCCCGGTGTGAGCCCACTCTGTGGGTGATGGCCCGAGGCCCAGGGGCTCGCCTGACCTACCTGAGCACAGCCAATGGGCACAGAGCCGGCCCGTGGGCTCCACAACGGGCTTCTGCTGGGCCCTGGGGCCCCTCCTTTTCCTTAACAGGCCCCTCTCGCTATCCACCCCATCCCTGCCCCCATGTGGCCTTCCTGGGGACCCGCTGGCCCTTCTGTTGTGCACCCAGTTGCAGGCATAGAAAGGGTCTGACCCCCACCCCTCCAGGGACGTCGGTTTCTAGTCACTGTGGAGGGCACGTGTGCGCCTGCATCCTGCGGGAGGAGAGGGTGGAGGGCAGTCTGTGTCTGGGGAGATAGACCTCGGGCCAGAGCCACAGTATGCACACAGACAGGAATCTGCATGAAGCACGGGGGACGCAGAGGAGAAAGGGGAGGTCATGGACTGGGCCCTGGCCCCACTGCCGTCCCCCATGGGGGCTGGGCCCATCAGCTCGTTGCTCGGGAGCAGACTCTGGAGCTCAGTCTGGGGCACGGGGCTGAGGTCCGCCTGCAGGGCAAGGGCTTCACCTCAGACTGGCCTCCCCCAGAGCCACCAGCAACGCCCGGGTCAGGGAGACGGTGGCGCTAGAGCTGAGCTACGTCAACTCCAGCCTGCAGCTGCTGAAGGAGGAGCTGGAGGAACTCAATAGCAATGTGGACGTGGACCGGCCTGAGAGGTGTGTGCACACATGTGCAAGGATGCAGACTGGCCCGAGAGGCACGTATGCAGGGACACAGACCAGCCCGAAGTGTGCATGTGCATGCAAATGTGCAAGGATGTGAGCTGACCTGAGAGGTGTGTGAGTGTGCATGTGTGTGTGGGCCACCCAGGGCAGCACCTGTGTGATGCATGTGGGCATGTGAGGATGTGTATCAGAGTCGGGGCAGAGGTGTGTCACATGTAGCAGGAGCGGTAGGGGGTGGCCTCTATGGCCATCGGGAACAGCAGGTGCAGCCTCAGAGTCTGGACTCAAACCTTCTGGTTCTAGCGAAGGTATTACTGTCCCCATGATCCCCCTGGGGCTGAAGGAGACCAAGGAGCTGGACTGGTCCACACCCCTGAAGGTGAGTGCTGGCCTGGGAGCCCTGGGTCTGGGGCGTCTTGGAGGCTTCCAGCCCAGCCCTCTCATTGAACAGATGAGAAGACAGGCCCAGAGGGAGGAAGGGTCTGACCTGGAGCCAGCCAGCCACCCCAGGCTGTAGGGGATTCTGATTGGGTGGGCTTTGGAGAAGAGCCCACCCTGGGACAGGTGTGGCAGAGCTGATCATCCTGCTAGAAGCCCCAAAATGGCTACAGGGTCCCTAATTCTTGTTCTCAGGGTCCCTGGCTGGGGGCCACCCGCTCCAGTCGGAGCCTATGCTGTGAAAACATGCCAGTTCCCCGGGTGCTTGTGGTTGCTCAGGAGCCAGGTGGCTGGGGACCTGGCCACAGCCTTGCAGGCTGGGTGGAAAGGTGCTGTCCCTCTGCCCCAGCGTCCTCGCCTCTTGAGTGGCAGATAGCATCTGCCTCACGGGAGTGAATGAGGGGATGGAGTAGAAACACCACCACATCTCGGGCCCCACATCTGCAGGGGTGGGGGTCCCTAGGGCCAGCAGTGTGGGACCCATGTCAGTGCACACACCATCCCTCGCCCTTCTCCGGGGGCCCAGGGCCTCCCCTCCGCTGTGGTCTTGCCCACGTCAGCTGGGAGACTCCAGGGAAGGCCAGCGCCTGCCCTCCCCCTCAATCAGGAGCTGATCTCGGGGCACTTTGGAGAGGATGGCACCTCCTACGAGGCCGAAATCAGGGAGCTGGAGGACCTGCGGCAGGTGCGTGTGCTCCTCCCCTCCTCATGCCACACCCAGTTCACAGATGAGGAAGCCGAGGAAGTCAGAAACCGAAAAATGGAGCTCAGAGTAGAGCTTCACACTGCGGGAGTCCCCGCCCAGGGCAGCTCCGGGGACAGGGAGGAGACAGACACACCCCATGCAAACACTCCCAGAGTATGCCGGCGGCTCTGCACGCACCAGGGAAGTCCATCCTCGCCGGACACTGCCGGCCCTTTGGGAATGGCTGCTCCGTGCCTGTCCCAACCCCGGGGACCCTGCCTGGGCCTTTTGCCCCAGTGCTGCCCCTCCTTTGCGCCCTTCACAGTCTCCTGGGGCGGTACGTGTGCCCCAGCATGAGCTCGTTCACCCCCTCCCCGTTCCTGTCCCCAGGCCCTCCCACGGGGCTGTGACATCCGAGGGGATTCCCAGGGCAGCGTGGGGTGGGCTGGGGCAGGAGGGCCCAGCCGGCTCCTGCCCTGCAGGCCATGCGGACACCCAGCCGGAGCGAGGCGGGCCTGGAGCTCCTCATGGCCTACTACAACCAGCTCTGCTTCCTGGACGCGCGCTTCGTGGCCCCTGCCAGGAGCCTCGCGCTGCTCTTCCACTGGTAGGGCTGGGGTGGGCACATGCCCCTCGCCTCTCCTGCTGGTTTCTGAGACACCCTTCCCCCACTGCCCTGCCTGGCTTCAGGGCCTTGTTGCCATGGGAACTCTGCCCAGCCTGACCCAACCCTGCAGGTACGACTCACTCACGGGGGTCCCAGCCCAGCAGCGGGCCCTGGCCTTCGAGAAGGGCAGCGTGCTCTTCAACATCGGTGCCCTCCACACCCAGATTGGGGCTCGCCAGGACCGCTCCTGTCCCGAGGGCACCAGCCGTGCGGCAGAGGCCTTTCGGAGGGCTGCTGGTGAGGGCAGCCCAGACCCCACCCCACGGCCTTGGGCAGGGGGCACCTGCCTGCATGTTCCTTGCTCCCAGGTGCCTGTGTGGCACAGCCCTTTCTCTGGGGCCAGAGCTGGGGGCGGGTGGAGGGCATGCGCGGGCCCTCTCTGGGGTGATGGGGTGCTGCCCGAGCCAGGGCTCTGGTGCGTGGGGGCAGGGTGGCAGCCTGCCTGGCCCACTGTGAGCGCCCCCTCCACAGGGGCCTTCAGTCTGCTGAGGGAGAACTTCTCCCGTGCGCCGAGCCCCGACATGAGCCCTGCCTCGCTCTCCATGCTGGAGCAGCTCATGACCGCCCAGGCCCAGGAGTGTGTCTTTGAGGGCCTCTTGCTGCCGGCCCCTACCGCCCCCCACAACTGCCTGGCCCAGCTGTACCTGGCTCAGGAGGCTGCCCAGGTAAGGGTGGGGGTCCCCTGTCCCCAGGGAGACCTGGACAAGTGTCTCGGGCGCCCTAGTCCAGGCCTGGCCAGGCTGCAGTAGTGTAGTGGGCAGGAGGGCCTGGGTCGGGGTGGCAGCTGGGCCGAGAGGGCAGAACCAGGGGCAGAGGAGGCCAGGGTCCAGGCAGGGAGGGGTGGGGTGCAGAGGCCATATCTCCTTCTGTCGGCTCCCGAAGCCAACTATTGTCCTGGTCCCTGTGGGGCTGGTCAGGACCCCAGGGTCCTGAGTCCCTGCTGCTGGGGCAGCTCCAATTGGAGCAGGAACTGCTCAGCTCAGCCTGGGGCCTGGGGCGGGCCTTTGGTCAGGGCAGGTGAAGGCCCGGCCCGGGGTTGAGGAGAGGTGAGGGCTGAGGCTGCTGGGCAAGGCCAGCTGGGCTCCTCCTGGAGTCCCACGAGAGGGCCCACCGGCTCGTGTGTGCCCGCAGGTGGCAGCTGAGTACGGGCTGGCACACGGGACCATGGCCCAGCCACCCATTCGCGACTACGTGCCCTTCCCCTGGACCACCCTGGTGCGCGTCAAGGCCGAGTACTTCCGCGCCCTAGCCCACTACCACGCAGCCGTGGCCCTCTGTGATGGCCCCCGTGAGTGTCCTACCCCACGTGTCCGTGTGCCAGCAGAGGCCCCGGCACGGAGGGCTCATGGCCCTCTCTGACCCACAGTGGCAGCTGAGGAGTTCCCGGCACTCGAGCAGGTCTTCCTAGGGCTTCCAGCCTCAGCTGAGCCGCAGGGACCCGCGCTGCTGCAGGAACCGGAGGAGCGGAGGAAGCTCGGTGAGGCCACACCTGGGGTGCGCTGCAGGGGGCTGAGTGACCCAGCCAGTCATTCACGAGTCACCTCCTCTGGGCACATCTAGGGTCCTGGCGCTGGTGGGTGGGGTTGCCGCCCGCTTCCTGGGTGCCCCCCGCCTGCTGGGTGATGCTCAGAGCAGAAGCTGGAGCAGCTCAGGCGGCCTGGGCAGGCGGAGGCATACACTGGGGGCAGCCCCTCCCTGGCGCAGCCGTTTGCACCTGGAGCAGCCAGTGGGCCCTCAGGATAAACCTAGAAGCCCTCACTTGTCCTCCTCTTGCTGCTTCTGGGGGTGGGGGGAGCTGGGGCTCAGCCTGGAAGGGCCAGGGGGCTGGGGGCTCTAGCGTCCCATGCAGTGTGTGACTGCTGTGTCCTGTGCAGGCAAGGCCCACCTGAAGCGCGCCATCCTCGGCCAGGAGGAGGCGCTGCGGCTGCACGCGGTGTGCCGTGCCCTGCGCAGGGTGGACCTGCTGCAGGCGGTGCTGGTCCAGGCGCTGCAGCGCTCGCTGGCCAAGTACTCGGAGCTCGACCTCGAGGATGACTTTTTCGAGGCCACCGAGGCCCCTGACATCCTGCGTGAGCAGCCAGGTCCCACGGGATGGGTCTGTCCTAGCCAGAGAGGGGGCGCTGGGCCATGGCCCTGCAGCTGCTGTTAGACGTGCAGCCGACCTCCTGGTCCCCCAGAGCTGCAGGCGGAGCAGGAGAGCGGGGGGCTCCGGAGCCCACGCCACACGCTCCTTTGCTCCTCTCTGCCTCCGCCTCTCTGCACCTGATTCCTGCCCCAGAGCAGCTGCAGCCTGGGAGACAGACGGCCACGGGCTGGCCACCCAGCATCTCCTGCACTACCCGGGCAGGCACAGCTGGGGGTGGAGATACCCAGGAGCCACTTGGGGCTCCTCTTGCATGTGGGGGGCAGCTAGGCACTGGAGGTCTGCAGGGGGCCGGTGTGCACAGGGCAGGCCGCACCCTGGGTCACCCACTCTGCTCAGGCCAAGTCGCATCCTGGCTGTGTCCTGGGGTTCTGGGGGCCCATAAGCTTCGGGCTTAGCCCTGCCCTCCCTTCACCTTTGCCCTTCCAGCCAAGACACATAAGAGGCCGGAGATCAGGGCTCCCAGCTTCTCCCGGGTGAAAGTGGCTGACATCTTCCACCGGCTGGTGAGCACCCCCTCCCCAGCCACCCTGAGGTCCTGTGTTTTCACTGCCCCGGGCGAGGCCCCTGGACAGGCCCACAATGGTGGCCCAGCTCTGCCCTGTCCCTCTGCCGCACCTCGGTGGTTTCTCTCCCCGGATGTAGAGATTGGGGTAGGGGGTGCTACAGGCCAGGGCTCTTCCAAGTACGGTGGCCCAGCCAGGCCTTTGATCCCCCCAGGGGCCCCTGTCCGTGTTCTCCGCCAAGAACCGCTGGCGGCTAGTGGGGCCCATCCACGTGACCCGAGGAGAAGGTGGCTTTGGCTTCACGCTGAGGGGAGACTCGCCCGTCCTCATCGCTGCCGTCGTTCCAGGGGGCAGAGCTGCGGTAAGGGCCCCATCCCGCCCTGGACCTGAGTCCCTGGGCTGAGCAGAGGCAGCTTGTATGAAGGGGGATGATGGGACGGTGGCCAGAGGTGGAGGGGTGCCCTCGCTGGAGACCCAGACTGTCCCATCTCCCTGCAGGCGGCTGGCCTACAGGAGGGCGACTACATTGTGTCCGTGAACGGGCAGCCGTGCAAGTGGTGGAAGCATGCTGAGGTGGTGGCCCAGCTGAAGGGTGTGGGTGATGAGGGTGCCAGCCTGCAGGTGGTGACGCTGTTGCCCAGCGCTGAGCCACCTGGCACGGTGAGCCCAGGGGCCTTGGGAGGATGGCCCCCAGCTCCCTTGTCCTACCCCAGCCCTAAGCCTTCCTCCAGGCCCCAAACGTCCCCAGGTGCTAAGAGGGCATTGGAAAGAGGAGGCTGGCGCATAGTGGCCCCCACTGGGGTGGCCTTCCGGGCACCCGTGCTGTGGCCTCCTCCTGGCTGTAGTTCCCTGCCCCCGCTGAGGCCCCAGCCCACCTCTCAGGTTGTGAGCCCACACTCCCTGGCTCCGAGCAGGAGCACTGCGGCAGGAGATGTCACACAGCGTTCACCTGCCCCAGCCCACCCAACCCATGGGGGCCCCGCTGCATGGCCACCCTCACAGGACCCCCCCACATGCCAGCCACCTGCTTCCCTGTCACACTCACCAGGCTGGCCACAGGTGGGCCAGGCCAGGGTTGCTGACTGCTACGTGTGTCTGTCCCAACTGCAGGGGGACCGCCGGCCGGCCCTGGGGGGGCTTCTGAGGAGCCAGAAGGAGTGTGGCTGGGAGATGCCAGCACCTGCACGAGCCAGCCCCAGGCCCCTCCTTGGCTGGGGCCGCAAGGCCAAGAGGGGCAAGACTGGAGAGAGGCTGTCCCCAGCCCCACACCCCTGAGCTGTGCACTGCCCTCGCTCTCTGGGTGCCTGGGGTGGCGGGGAGGGGCCAGCTCCCCACACACCTGGCGCTGGCCAGGCTCTAGCTGGCTGGGAGCGGCCCCCCTTGTGCCCTCACCCACCGCGGGGGACCTTCACGTCAGGTCGCTGCCCTGCCCAGTGCGTGGAGCCACTGATTAAAGGCCATGTCAGACGAGGTGTGTCTGAGTCCAGTGCTGGGGGCCAGGCAATGCACCCACACACAGAAAGTGTCACAGTTTCCCTGGACACTGAGTCCCTGGTCCCAGAAGCTGCCTCTGGGCTGCCCTGTCCTCACATGCACCCCAAGTGCCCACCCGAGGAGGGCAGCTTCCCAAGTGGTAGAGTGGGGAGGTGTCCAGTCTCTTCTCTCGGAGCCTGAAGGAGCCACCCCAGAGAGCTGGGGCACAGTGGGTGACATGGCAGCAGTGGGTCCCTGCCGCCCGGATCCTCACTTCCCTGCAGCGGTTCCCCAAGATCCCACAGCTAGGCGGCCCCCTTCCGCCTGCTCCCCAACATGCCATACCCTGTCCGCATCCTCCCTCAGGGCTGCGTCTGCCCCAAGCCAAGCTTCTGCCTGGCCCACAGTGACTCCTGCTGGGCACCCCTCCACCAGCCGCCTGGCACCCTTCAGGCTGGGCGACGCGAGGCTCCCTCCTGGCCTCCAGGCCTTCTTCCTGCCCTGCCCCTCCCTCCACACAGCAGCTGGGGCGCCCAGAGCACCACCTTCCCTCTGGGCAGGGTGCCAGCCAAGGCCACCCGCACTACCTTTTACCGTCTCCTCTGTACATGGAACAGGGACCCCTCCCTGCTTCTCTTCTTGCTGTCCCCTTGTCCTGACATGCCCCCCCCCCCTGAGCTTTCTGCCCAGGAAACACCTAGATCTCACCCAGCCCTGCACCTGCTGTCCAGTCTTTGTGCTGCCCACCCTCTCCTGCCCAGCCAGGCCCTGCCCTCATCCTGCCTGGCCCTGCCCAACAGTCCTGCCTGGGCCCTGAGGCCAGTGGGGGGCCATCTCATCCCCTTGTGCCCTGGGCCAGCACACAGGGGCACCTCCAGCCTGCCCCCGCCCCCTGGGACTCCACCCCTGCGGCACCTGGCCGGGCTCCTCACCTGTGAGCCTTCAGTGTCCCTGAGCTGCTTAGACCAGGGGACAGCCCCCAGAGGCCATCAGGGCGCACACTGCCCCAGGGTCCCAAGGAGGGGTGGGCCCAGAGGGAAGGATGAGAAGGGCCGTGTGGGAGGGGTGGGGGGGTGGCAGGCCAGGGAGCAGCCACATGGAGGGGGCGTTGGCCCACAGGCCTTGGCAGTTAGGGTTGGGGGCTAGGGTGGCCAGGGTCCCCGTGGCCACCAGGGGGCAGCCGCTGCCTGCTCAAGCGGCCACAAGAGGCAGGATCTCCAAGTGGGCACCGGTTTGGGGAATGGTGGGCAGCAGACACAGGAGGGCAAGGGAGTCCCCCTGCGGGCATCCTCCGTGTCCCCCCTGTGGCCCCCTAGGCGGGAGCAGCCCTGTGGGATCTAAGCCCGTCACCTCCCCCTGCTTTAGCATTGTTGAGGGGTAAGTGGGGCGAAGGTGTGTGAGTGGGGGCATTAGTGGGGGAGGTCAGGGGGGCGGCGCAGGAGGGTGGGCTTCCCAGGTGGGAGGGCAGGGCTCCCCAGCTGCCTGAGCCTGGGCGAGGTGTCCAGGTGCGTCCCTTCCTGACCCACCTGCCCCTCCTGGGAGGAGGCCCCTCTCAGCAGAGCCGACCAAGGTCACCTCGGTACTTGTTAATTTGATTAATAAAATTGTGCATCAAGGAGGACATTACCTGCTAATCTGGGACGACAGGGCTGGCAGGTCCTGTCCATGACGACGCAGCGTCTACCCTGCCTCTCGGGCCTCCTGGACCCCAGAGAGGCACAGGAGGCTGGGGGCTGATAGGCAGGAGCTGTAGACAGCCGGTGGTGCACACCCTCCAGGGCTCTCCCAGGCCCTCCCCTGCCCCTCACACAGGACCCCTCCCCTGCCCCTCACACAGGACCCCTCTCCTGCCCCGAGGCAAGCCAGGGCCTGGATCCCTGCCCGCCGCCACCCAGCCCACTCAGCTGGGCCCACTCAGGCCGGCATTACTGCTCTAACCCTTCGCCTATAGCCCCCCGTGCATACTCCTCACAGCTAGAGTGAGGCATGGCTGGGGCCAGGCTCCCTCTGCCTCGGGGATGGGTCTGTGAGTGGGATCGTGGGGAGATCTGGAAAGGGCCGTGAGAAGGCGGGCTCGGTATGTGCTCAGGAGCTTGCCAGAGGTTAGTCTCTGAGGCCCAGCTGCTGAGGGTGGCACTCCCTGGGGTCAGGTGTTCCCGGGGTTGAGTTCTGAGCTGCAGGGCTCGCCCATCACTCACCCCGGCCGTCGGGGGGAGCCCCACCTCCCCAGGCAGCAGTGAACCCCTTTCCAGATGGGAGCGTAGGCATTGGGTGAGGGGCGGAGACTAACCTGAGTCCCACAGGGCTCGGCCTGGGGGCTCAGCCTGCAGTCCACCCACTGAACTCGCAGCAGGCAGAGACCCCGGCCAGCTGCAGGAGGCCTCAGGGGTGAGGTCAAGGGCACGGCTTTGGGCCTGGCAGAACTTGCAGCTTCCCCCCAGCCGTCAGTCATGGCCCGCACCTCACCCCAGCAGCAATGCTGCACCTCTGGGGCCAGGACTTGGAGCCCGTGGGTGAGCTCGCCACAAACCTGCCTCGTAGGTGGTGGCTCAGGGTTGTGTTAGTGCCCACCTGGCCAGGGAGCAGAGCTGGAGCCCCCAGGGCCGGGCTGTGTGTGCTGGGGGAGGGCATGTCCAGGCTGGGCGAAGGGGCCGTGCCCATGAGAGCCTACCTGGGCTGAGGCCTCTCCCAATTAGCAGCGGCTGCCCTGACCAGGGCCAGCTCATGGGTGTCCACACACGTGTTGGTGAGTGTGTGTAAGGATGGGCATGTGCCCGCCTGGCCTGTCCACTCTACTCTGACGTGTCCGGGGAATCTAGCCTCTTCCCACTCCCTGCCCCTCACCAGCTCTCCAGCCTCACTCCTGCCCTCAGCCTGTGCTCTCTGTCCCCCTTGGTTCCTGGCAAGCACCCCTCAGACATGGCCACACCTCGTGTTGTGGGCTTTAGTCCCTGATTTCTGGCCCAGCCTCACCTTTGTCACTGTTTCACAGACAGGCCGTGGGCAGGGACTGCACCAGCTCATCTACAAGCTGCATGAACACCTGGGACAATGTAGCCACCTGGCTCGAGTGTCCCACACGTGTGCCTCCCGGAGGAAGGGTTGGACCCCCATGCTGCTGGGGTGAGCAGCAGCGCCTCTCCATGGTGCCCGGCGCAGAGCAGGGCCCACGGGGGATGTGGAGGGTGCAGGGCTGGGCACATGTGGACGCGCGTGTGCTCCAGCGGGTGCTCGGGGCCGGCCTGTGCTGGCAGGCGTCTCCAGGGTGCACCCGCGCAGCGCGAGGCCTGCGAGCATGCGGGGACAGCTCATTTCCCAGAGTGGTCCCCCTGGGCGGGGAGGTCGGGGTGAGTGCGCTGAGATCCTTTTTGCTTTGCCAACAGAAAACTGCCAAGAGGGGAAAAGGCAAACTCCATTTCGCTTGGGTCAGCAGTGAGCCCGGCGCAGAGATTAATGTGAGGAGAGGAGCGAGGCGGAAGGGAGCCCTGGAGGCGGTGGGAGGCGGCGGGCAGGCTGGGGACAGGACGGGAGTGGGGGTGGGGGCATGGCGATCGCCCGGAGAGCCGGTCAGCAGAGGACAGGTGCCAGGCCAGGGCCACAGGGTTGGGGGCCCCAGCTTCCCCCGCCCCCCTACCCATTCACTCTCCTCCAGGCTCCCACCCCCACACCCTGGCCCAGCCCGGGCCCCTCAGCATCATCCTCAGTCTGCCCCTGATCTCCCAAGATGGGTGTGGCCCAGGAGCCTCCAAAGCAGGGCCAAGATCAATGCCACACCCCACCCAGAACCCCACACAGCAGTGGCCACCTGGTCTCCCCACTCTGCCCCCCCAACACCAGCCCCGGGGCTTAGCCCACAGCAGGCTGCACTCTGGGACCCACAACCAGTCTGAGAGGTGGTGAGACCCCCTGAAGCCACACAGCCACTGGGGGGCCAGCCAGGTGGTCCCCAGGGCCCTGGGGATCCAGAAGTGGGGTGTGTGGGAGGCAGTAAGTGGGAGCAGCAGTTCCAATCCTGTGCACCCAGGAGGGCCAAGTTCCCAAGGCCTTGCCATGGGAGGCTGGGTTAGGGGTCTGCAGGCACCTGCGTGGAGGCCAGGAGGGGGGCTCTAGAGTTGGGGCCTCCTTCTTAGGGGCCTGAGCCCCGAAAGCCCGAGGCGTGCTGTGCCCCCACTTCCCGAGGCAGGGCTTTGCTGGAGAAGCTGCCCTGGGTTGAGCTTGCTCCCTAACTGCAGTGGGCTCGATGGTGGCCCCCAAAAGATACATCCCCTAGGACCTGTGAATGTGCCCCTGTTTGGAGAAAGGATTTTTGCAGATGTAATTAAGTTAAGGATCATCCTGGTTGCCCAGATGGGCCCTAAATCCTCTGGCACACGTGAGAGGGAAGAGGGGGTGGCCATGTGAAGGCAAGGCAGAGACTGGAGGGACGTGGCCACCAGCCAAGGAGCCCTGGAGCCCCCGCAGCTGGGAGGGACGGCAAAGGGTCCTCCCCAGAGCAGTACAGCTCTGCACACACCAATTCAGATCCAGCCTCCAGAACTGGGAGACAACAAGTTTGTGTGGTTTTAATCCTCCAGGTTTGTGGGATTTGTTAGAACAGCGACGGGAAACTGCAGCACCAACCTCACGTGGGGCCCCGCGTCCTGGCCTCAACTTGTCCTTCCGTAGGATGGACGTAATCGAACAGGGCCTCAGGTGCTGGGTTAGAGTGGTGGGCTCAGCCCAGGCTGCCCATGAGAAACACCCCCAACATCTGGGATGCCCACCCCACCCCCAGATCCTGAGGCATGTGGCTGGGGCACTCCCAGTCACAGTGGCCTGAACATATGCATTTCGGGGCTGTCCAGCCGGAAACTGACCAAGTGAGTGAGAAAGCCACGGTGCGCCTTGTCCCACTGCCTTGCCTCCCTCGGCCACGGAGTGCACAGCCCAGAGCCTTCCACGGCTCCTGCCCACCCGCATATCTGTGCAGCTTCAGGCTTCAGGGTGTCTCACCACCTCGTCTCAGACTGGCCAGGGGTCTCTGGAGTGCTGGCTACTGTGGGCTCAGCCCAAGGGCCAGTGTTCAGGGGACAGAGGTGGGGAGACCAGGGCCACCCTTTGGTGGGATTCCTTCTTGTTGGGAGTGGCATTGATCCGGGCTCTGCTTTGGAGGCTCCTGGGCCAACCCTGCCTCTTGGCGGATCAGGGGCAGACAGGCTGACGCAGACGGGCCTGGGCTGGGGGCTGAGGGCTGGGAAGCATGCTCACAGGGCGAGGGGGAGTGGGTCTTTAGAGCTGTACTCCCATGGCTGGTGAGGCCTCTGCCCAGGGCCATGGGGTCACTCAGGGCCTGTGTGGAGCAGCGTCGGGGCCTCAGGGCAGCCCAGCTGAGCCCCTGGCTGTGTGTTAGGGGGTCTGAGGCCTGGAGGGCTGCCCAGGCTCGGCCCAGTGCCCCCACCCACACATACCCATGGCCATGCCTCCTGTTGAACTTGGCCCTCTTCCCCCGCGGGCCGGGGGTCTGCGTGTTACCTGGTGTGTGGTGAATCTCTCTCACCAAGCTCCCATGCAGGGGGTGGATCCGAATGGCTACCCCCAAATAAACTTGGAAGGCCTGGTTGGGACAGTCTGAGGAAGTAGAGGTGCTAACAGGGCATGTGACCTGGAACAGGGTCAGGGTCAGTGGTCAGCGCAGCTCTCCTGGTGGAGGAGGAGCTGGGCTGCAGCCTGGACCCCGCCTGGCTCAGGCGAAGGCCCTCGTTGGAACTGACTCAGCTGGCTCCAGACCCCAAAGCACAGGGTGGCAGCCAGTGTGGGCAGTGGGGAACCTGGAGATGGGGTGGGGGCCCCCCCAGAGGCTGCCTCTAGCCAGGGGCAGGGGGGTGGTGCAGCCACTTTCGGGGCCCATGTGAGCTTTAGCCTATCTGTGTGGCTGCTGGGGGGAGGGTAAGTGGTGAGGACATGGCAGGAGGAACTTGGGGCCCACCCGGGAGGTACTGGCTCCATGCTGCCGTCCAGGCAGCGGGAGGGTGGCCCCAGCCAGGGTGCAGGCGGTGCACAGGTTTAGAGAGCATTGATTTTGCCCCACTGTCCACCACAAGCCTCAGTCTCCAGCCCAAGGGGACGGGAGTGAAGGCCTGACCAGAGCCTTCCTGAGTGACCTCGAACTCTCTCCTGGCTGTCTGTGGCCATCTGCCCCCCAGTGCAAGGGAGAGGAGATGGGGCCCCAGGGCACTGGCCTGAGAGTCACC
Organism: Equus quagga; assembly: GCF_021613505.1. Taxonomy (NCBI): domain Eukaryota; kingdom Metazoa; phylum Chordata; class Mammalia; order Perissodactyla; family Equidae; genus Equus; species Equus quagga. The sequence goes on along the minus strand of NC_060282.1, from coordinate 1,540,477 downwards.
ATCAGGGTCCCAGGAAGCTCCAATCTCCTGGGGACATCCTGGAAGGACCCCCTCCCCTCCTGTCCCCGCATTGCCGCGACATAGCCACCTATTTGATGGGTGCTTCCGGAACCCCTCGGCCAAACCCTGGCCAGCACCTCTGCCTCCGTGGGGCAGGGTAGATCCGGCCTGCCACGGGGACCACCAGCCTCCTGGGGCAGAGGGTCCCTCAGTTCGCAGCCTGCGAGGGCCAGGGGTAGAGCAGAGAGGATGGTGACCTGCCTGAGCTTGCTGACCGAAGTGCAGCCAGCACTGACAGGAAAGGTCTTCCGCCTCTGGGGCCACTCCCATCCCCCTAGGAGCACATCCCTTCCAGGCAGGTGCCAGCAGCTGCCCTCTAGTGACAGTGGGGCCCCCAGCCCCCCTGCCCTGCCAGTACCTGGCAGCCCCCGCCTCCCTGGTGCTGCTCCCGCTGCCTCTGAGAGCCCCCACTGTGGTCCTCCCGCTTCCCCTTTCTCCCCCCTCTTCCTCCCCCTCCCCCTCCATGTCCAGCTTCCCCCTCCTCTCCCACCTTCTCCCCTCACCTTCCCAGCCTCCTCTCCTCCAGGAAGCCTGCCCTCTCACAGTGACGCCTGGCTCCCCGTCTGCCCGAGGAGCTGAGCGCATCCTCCTCACCGCCCCGAGTGGAGTGAAGGCAGGATGTGTGGGAAGAAGGGCAGGTGGGCTCCCGGAGTGGGCGGGAAGACAGGGGCTGAGCTGCCCAGCGGAAGCCCAGGGTCCCACTTGGGAGGGGCTGTCCCCGGGGATGCGGAGGGCACCTGGCTCCTAGACTGCAGAGAAGGCAGCTCTGGGCGTGTCATCAGGCCTGTTTCCCTACCTGTCCGCTCAGGCTGGGCTGAGAGGCTGTGGAGAGTCCTGCTGGAGAGGACAGTGTCACCTGGGAGTGCTGCCTCCCTCCTGGGGGCCGCTCACAGCTGAGCCTTCCTCAGACTCAGAATGTCGACTGCTGACTGCCAAGTCAGCCCACCCACCACATGCCCCCACACTGTACAGAGTCACATGTTCCCAGGCCACGCAGACCCCGGGTCCACATGCACATGCACACACAGGCACACACCCAGGGAGCACCAGGAGAAGAGCACGGGCTGCGGGCGGGGGGACGGCAGGGTCAGCCTCAGGGAGGCAGGACGGACCCTCCCCACTTGCTGGACCCTCCCTGGCAGCCACAGCTGGGCCAGCAGACCCAGACTGGCTCCAAAGGAGCAGGGGGAGCAGGCCGCCAGCCACCCGCTGCCCCTCCCCTCCCCTCCCCTGCAGGAGAATCCACTGCTGCACCTCCCCATCACATTGTGAAGAGACAGCTCACCTCTGTCCTCCCCAGCAGCGTGGCTGCTACCAGCCCACAGCAACACCCCACCCCTCCCCATCGCCACCACTCTCCCCCACAGCCACCACCACCATCACCCCTGCCGCCACCAACATCCATGTCACCATCAGCACGGCTGTCAGCATCACCATCTCATGGAAGACAATTTCGCATGACTTCACCACTAACACGCCCACAGCGGCCTCACACGCCAGCTTTACAAGGCCCTGGCCGGCCTTACCTCCATTGTCGTCCCTTTCTCTGGAAGGGGACCTCCAATTGTGGCGAGCTGATGTTGGGGCAATAGCAATGGGGGTGGGGGCTTTCCTGGGACCAGCTCAGGAGAGCCACCAAGGCCCCACTCAGCCAGTGGCATTAGGCTGGGCTCTGGGCACTAAGAGGTCAAGCCAGACCCCAGCTCTAGGGGCCCACCATCTGGGGGCCATAATGGGCATCTCAGGGAAGTGACAGAAGCCAGCACAGGGGGCTCTGGGAGCCCAAAGGGCCTTCACCCCACCCCCAGGTTCAGATTGGGTCCCCTGAGGAGTGGACGAGGACAGTCTAGAGGGACAGGAGGCAGCTTGGCAAAGAGAGGCAGGATGGAGCCCAGGCAGGGCCAAGCCGCCCTGGAGGTGGGCTGTGGAGCACCTGGACTCCTGTGAGATGGGCCCTACCTGCGGCAGGGCATACCTGGAGCTGTGCCCCACTCCCAAAGCGTGCCTCCAGGAGCCTGCACCTCGAGGACCAGGGTGCACAGTCCCAGAAGCACCACTGTGAGGCCCCTTTGGGAGAGCGTGGGCCAGACGTGCTGGGACTGTGATTCTGGGAGGAGGGGCTGGTTCAGGGCGGGGTCAGCTCCAGCAGGGACCGCTGGCCCTGGACTGTCAGAGGGCACCACAGGGCGCGTTCAGGGAGCTGCTGGCCGTGGTCTAGGACTGCAGGCATGAGAGTGGCCTGGAGGGTCACCTGAAGCCCTGGGAGAGGGTGGACAGCCTGGAGACCCCAGGAGAGAAGGCTGGGAGGGGATCTTGAGGGGTGGCAGGGAGGCAGGAGGGGAGCAGCGGCACTGTCCCAGGTCAGCCCTGCTGGGGGCAGCGGCTGGAGCTGCAGGCCTGGGGGGCCCTGAGCTAGTGGGAAGAGGCTGGGCCAGAGGCCTGGGCAGGTCTCACTCGAGCTCAGCCCCTCTTGCATCAGGGGGTCTCGCCCCACCTTGACCAGGAGAAGGTCCTCAGCAGGGCCCCCCCTTCTGGGAGTGCGGACTCACTGCCTCAGTTTCTCCCTTGTTTCATGCACGCTATCTCTGTCCCAGGTGGGAGCTGTCCTCTCATTTCAGCAGCCTGTGGCCTGTGGGGGCTCCTGATGGCTGCGGCCCACCCTGGGAGAGGGCGCTGCAGGGTGTCCAGTGGCTCCCTGGGCCCATGCATAATGCAGTATTTACCTGGAGATGATTGACAGCCCGCCCCCCTCCTTGGCTCCCCACCCCCTCGGCCCCTGGATGGGTGAGCCAGACGTGCATTAAGGCAAGAGTGACTTATCGAGCTGTCAGGGGGAGCGTTTTAAGACAGAATTATAGGGGAGAGGAAAAAGATTTTTACCAAATTAATGAAAAATCAATCTGGCCTCAGAAATCCATTAGCCTTCATAATGCGCCGGTTACAGGCTGAGCCGCACAATCCGATAGCGGCTGTTAAATACCGCGGTGCCCCCACCCAGCCATTCATTACCCTGCCGTGTTTACTTCTGAGAGTGACACCTGCCACCCCCGCCCCCAGGCCTCGGCTAGTCCAGGGCTCCTGACCCCAGAGCCCCTCGGAGGCCCCAGGTCTGGACCACTGTCTGGCTGAGTCAGCCATTGGCTCCCCAACACACAGACCTAGGGGTCCCCAAAAACCAGGTGAGGCAGAGTATGGTGAAGGTGGTGTAGATAGCAACAGCCATGTAGACAGGGTGGGGAGATGCTGACTGGTGGTGTGCTGGTGATGGTGGTGTCCATGGGAACTGGCCGCACAGCCAGAGGGGCTGGTGGTGGTGGTGACTAGGGTGGCCAACAATGATGGGGCTGTGGCTGTGAGGGTCAGTGTCACTGGTGACAGCATTGCTGGCCGTGGAGACAGGCCGGTGCTGTGTGGTGAGGAAGGAAGCTGCAGTCACGGGGCCAGTAGCTGTGGGGACAGCGCTGAGGGGCTGATGGCAGGAGGTGCAGGCCCCCTAAGGAGGGAGAAGGCAGCTCTCTCCTGGGAACAGGCTCCGGCAGAAGCAGGTGGTACGCCTGTCCCTCCCTCCCACCAAAGGGCAGGTGGTCTGGCCGCGGGACACTGGGAAGGTCTGGGCTGGAGGCCCTTTGTCCTCTCACCTTGAGGCCCTTTGCCCTCTTGCCTCACACACAGCCACATGCAGTATGGGCAGGAGCCCCAGGGGGCTCTGGTACTCTGTGAAGGCCACAGGGCCAGGGGGCTGGGACCACAGGAGGGTTCTGGCTGACCCCAGGGATGGGCACTGCCAAGGGGACTCCTTCCCCACCAAGAAGAAGAGCCAGGCCTGAGAGCGGGCTGTCTGAGATGCCTGTGCCCGACGTGGGACCTGCACCAGACTGGGAGGCTGGGTCAATTTTCCATTAAATTGGCAGATCTTTGTCTCCCCTCTCTCCTGGAATCCCGCTTTAAAACTCTGCTGCCTGACAGCTGTGTCTGCCAGCTTCCCCCATCCCTCTGACCTTATCCTGTCGCCTTGTCACCCACCTCCCTGGAGGGGCTCCTAAGGGCCTGGCCTTGGGTGAGCAGGACTCCCAGGAAGGCCCAGGGCCCGGCGGGGCAGGACTGGTGGCCGCCCTCACCTGGTCCCTCTCCCAGGGCCCCCTCCCTGACCCTGCTCTCGCCACAGCCCCAGGGCCTCTGGTCCATCTGCCCTGCGCTCCCACCCTCCCCCTGCCAGGCCCTCTGTCCCCACTGCCCCACTCAGACTGCGTTTTACAAGAGGGTCCTCTTTCCTGAGGCTTCGGGCGTCCCGAGGTGCCACCTCCCGAGCTCTCTTGGGTCACTCCTCGCTTCATTCATTCGTTCACTCATTCTTTCACCCCACGCCTCCTGAGCCTTACCAGAGTCCTGCCCGGCGGGTGCCGGCTGCCCAGATGGGGCCTAGCCCCGGCCCCTGTCCCTAGGGGACGGAGTGGGCTGCTGGGGGCCGACAAGTAAGAGGCAGGGCCCTCGGGGCTGCAGAGAGACCGAGTGGGCCCAAGGAGTGGTTTTGAGGCAGGTGTGGTGGCCTGGGCATAGGGCCTCGGGGTGTGGAGGGAGGATGGGGCTTGGGGGCCCTGGTCCTGGGGCAGGACAGAGCCGGGGGGGCTGAGGCAGCTGGAGGCAGCCAGCAGGGAGCCCTGCTATGGGAGGGGCATGCTCACATGCTCAGGGGTCTTCCCGGCTGGAGTGACAGCCTAGGGGGCAACTTTGCCCCAGGCCATGAGCACGAGGACAGTGGGCAGTGGCAGCTCCCCAGTCCTGCAGCACCCTGGCCCATGGGGCAGTTCTCCTGGGGGCTCCGGGGCATGGCTCCCGCTGCCCGCCCACCCTCACCAGCCCTGCTGGAGCCAGACAGTCGCGGCTACGGCAGCCTGTGGTCTTGTGGATCAAATCCCAATTCATTAGTGGCGCAGGTTGGGGCAGGAGGGTGGGTGTGGGCAGGGGGCCAAGGCCCCGTCTGCGGTTTTCCGGGTGGCCTGGCCGCCTGGCTCCAGAGGCCCCCAGACCCCACCAAGCGAATCTGCTTCTGATAATCAATCTGGTGGTCCGCGAGTGCCAACTGTGACTCACTCAGGCGGGCCAAGGGCCAGTGGGCAGCTGACCCAAGGTGATCTTTAAGGGGTGCCCAGGGGCAGTGGTGGTTCAAGTCACAGCCCAGCCCTTTTTCTGTCCCAGTATCTCCGCTGATCCCTGCTCTGTCCCTGGGTCTCTCCTCAGGATCTCTGCTCCCTCTGTCTCGGGGTCTGTGCTTCCTGCTTCTCCACTCCCTGGCCTATGGCCTAGAACCTCTCCTCCCTGCAGCCCTGTCTCATGGGTGTACATGTCCCCCCCCCCCGCCTTGCTGGGTCCCCTCCCCTCGCAGCCTCCACTGGGGGCATCTGTCCCTTCTCTGTGTCTGTACCTCCCCGCCTCGGGAAGGTCTGGGGTACCAGGGGCAGCCAGTGCACAGGAGCCGGGCCCTCCAGCCAGCAGGCCCCTGGGAACGGGCTGGTGGTGCTCCTGGAGGTCATAGTTCCCACCTTGCCTGGGGCGAGGGTCCCCGTGCCCAGCAGGGACAGTGCGCCAGGGGGGTTCTGGGGCCCTCTCCAGACCTGGGGAGCTGGCCCACTTCAGGCAGAGCAACTCAAACTCCCAGGTGTGGGCCAGGCCTCAGCTCTGCCACCAGGACAGTGCCAGGGCAGCGCCAGGATCCTTGGCCCTCAGGGGGAACTGAACAGAGCATGGTGGGATTGGGAGGGGTGGGCTTCTCCACAGCCGTGCTCGCCCCCTGACTGTGCTGGGCAGGCAGCCCCTATCTCCCCCAGGGCCTGTCCAGGGCAGCGTCCAGCGGATCAATGGCCAGGCACATCCTGAGCCCGGGGCAGATCTGCTGACCCAGACCGGCTTGCCCACCCCGCCCCTGCCTCATCAATAGCGGACCGTCCGGCGCCGTGCTGTCCTCAGCCCCCCGGGGAACTGGGCAGGACAATGACCGGGCCCCGCAGCCACACTAGGGCGCGGCCCTGGGACGGAGGCGGGTGGTCAGCTGGAGGCTCTCTGACCTCGCCACCCTCCTGTTTCTCTGGTGGCCTCCAAGGTGTGGTGTTTCAGGGGACATCAGTGTGCCCTCTTGGGGGACAGGACGGGGAGCCTGCTCCCTGCCTTCCCCTCCTCTCTCAGGCCCCCCGTCAGGAGCCTGGGGGTAGGCATTCCCCAGAGAGAAGTCCCAGGCCCCAGGCCGAAGCACGGCTGAGCTCTAAGTTCTGCCCAGTGACAGTCCAGCCACCCCCCGGTGGCTGTGTGGGGAGCGGCGGGACAGCCGGGTGCCCACATGCCCCTGTGTGTAGCATCTGGTGTGAGTGTTTCATCACAGACGTGACAGGCAGTTCAGGCGGACAGGTGAACACTTAATAAATAAACTCGTAAGTAAACTGCTTGGGGCTGGCTTACTGTCACCCTCTGGAGAGCCGGGGTTTGTTCTCAGAGGAGCCTGGGCCCCCAGCTGTCCATTCAGTAAGCGCCCCACCCCAGAAGGCTGTGCATGGGCAAGGACGGCATCCGGTGCTGGGTGCACAGGCACCAGGATGGAATCACCCAAAGCGGGAGACGCAGTTCTGCCTGGGAAGAGGTATTACAAAGGGTTTTGACGAATGAATAGGAGTTCTCTTGGCTGACTGAAGAGGCTTGAAAGACCCTGATGAGAGGGGGGTGGGGACAGAGGTGGTGAGGAGGGCCCCAGTCCATGGGGACCGCAGATGAGGGCTGGCTCAGGGCCAGAGCTGCAGTCAGAAGGTCGCTTGGCCACCATGGAGATAGATTGTGAGTTGGAGGGGCAGCTGGGAGGTGTCCTGGGACCCTGACATAGCTCCTCAGGTCCCTGACGCTGGACTTGGGCTCTGTTTCAGTGCCCAGAGAGGTTAAGAGACCTGTCCAGGGTCACACAGCATTTAGGCAGGGCTTGGTGGTTTTAGACACTCATCTCTGGGCCTTTTCAGGGCAGTTTGTTGGCGTTTGACTGGGAGCCCCCCAAGGGCAGGCCCAGCCTCCGCCACTATATCCCCTGCCCTCATGACCCCCAGCGTGTGCGGCGGGGGTGGGAGGAGGTGGGGTGAGCCCCTGTGCTCTCTGCCCTGGGGGGAGGCGGTGTGGGGGCTGCATCCAGCTGCCCCCGCCACAATGGACTTAGTGTGGGAACTGGCATTTACCCCTTCTTGGAACTGGTGTTTACGAATATTCCTAAAGAGGGAAGTCAATCAATTATCCCAGGACATGGCCATTCTTCTAAGTCGGAGAACAAGCAGTTTTATACACCTCGGAAGAGCCGCCGGGGCGGATCGATGGCCGAGCCAGCTACCCTCTAAATCCTCCGTGGGCTGGCAGCTGCCCGGCCGGCCTCCGCGGGCAGCCTTCCATCTGCCCTGCCGGGCAGTGTCCGCATTGCCAGGTCAGCAGCCCTGGCCGCCTAAGCTCCGTCCTGTGCATCAGGGCAGGGAGTACAACCCCTCGGGGTGGCCAGACTGGGACAACATTGCTCCTTGTGGTCAGTCGCAAATCCCCCTGCTGAGGTCCTCTCCCCAGACCTGAGGGTCCCCTACCTACCCTGTAGCCACAAAGTTGTGGGCGACACGTGATGTCAGGTGAGCAGCACCCCGGTGGGGTTGGGCCTGCCCAGTCCGGGACCTGGACCCCCAGCGCTCCAGGCTGTCTCCAGTCAGGGCACACTAACGATGGGGGCCAGGGAGCCAGCCGCCCTGGCACAGGCCATGTGAGAGAGGGTGCGTTCACTGAGAGTTGAAAAACTCCAACAAACTAGCCAGAAGCCAGCCTGCTTTTTATTATCACCGTGCCCAGCAATTCCAAATAGTGCCAGGAAGAAAATGCCCGCGCCCCTGGCGGGAGGCCCCAGACAGCCCTCCTGAGTCTGAGTTTGGGGAAGGGCCACCCTCTGAGAAGCCACAGCCCCAGCTTGGCCTGGAGGCCCCTCCGTGCCCCCATGCATCCGCCAGGGCCCCCTCTGTCACTGCCAGCCCTCCCGTGAGAGTGCTGGGCGGAGGACCTGGCTAGTCAGGACCAGAAGGAACATGTGAGGTGCAGTCATGTGGACACTCCCTCAGTCCAGCTGCCACGGATGGGGGCCCAGGAGCAGGCCGTGTGGGCATGGGACACTGGACAGTTAGATTTTTAAAAAATTTTATTGAAGTAAAATATACATAACACAACATTCACCATCTTCACTACTTTTGAGTGCACAGTTCGGTGGCATTAAGCACATTCATGTGGCTGTGCAACCTTCACCATCACCCATATCCAGGACTTTCCATCTTCCCAAACTGAAACTCTGTCCCCATTGACACGGACTCCCTCCCCGTCCCCCAGGCCCCGGCAGCCCCTCCTCCTTCCCGTCTCCCTGAGCTTGACTGCTCCAGGGACCCCACATGAGCGGAATCCTGCAGGAAGGGTCCTTCTGTGGCTGGCGTCTTCCACTCAGTGGCGTGTCCTCCAGGCTCCTCTGGGTCATAGTGTGTCCGTGCCATTTTGAAGGAGAGCGGGTATCCTGCTCAGGCCAGGCAGGTCGAAGTGACAAGCCTCACCTAGCGATAGGGGGCCGGGGGAAAGCCCAGGGAGACCCCAAGAGCGGAGGATTTGCTGGAAGAGGCGCGGGGGCAGGGAGGCGGCAGCCGTAACTACAGTCCAGCAGCAAATTGATGTCTCCAGGCAGCCGGCCGGCCAAGAGGGTTTTTAATGGTCCCTAAAGCCCTCGGTCAGCGGGCGCTGAGCTCAGCATCCCCCTGTGAGGCTGGGAGGGGCCCACCTCAGCCCTCATATCTCACCAACCCCTCCTCCCCACCAGGGCCACCGGAACCCCCTGGCGGGTAGGGGGGAGGGAAAGCCCTGTCTTGTGTGTCCCCAGCCCCTCATGCTGAACCCTTCCTGCTGGGCCGGAACTGCCCTGCCCTTGGTGGCCCTGCTGGGGGGCAGGGACAGATCGGAATCTCCCCCAGCACCCCCCATCCTATTTGTCACGGAGCCCATTAGGTGCTGACAGCTGCTTCCCCTTCTGCCCAGCTTGGCGTGGGGCTGCAGCCCCCAGGTCCCCATCAATCACGGACCCTGGGGTCTGCAGCCCCCTCCACCTTGGTCGGGGCCGAGGGCCTCTGATGGCAGCCCCCTGCCCTGGGCCCCCAAGAGGACTCTTTGTCCGGGAAGGATCTCATGGAGGACTCGGGGAGCATGTCGAAAAGAGCCGGCTCCCCAAGCCAGGAGGAGCAGCAGCATGGCCATCCCCCAGCACCACGGCCCAGCCCTGGCTGGCAGCCAGAGCACATGGCTGGGCTATGGGGAGCCAGGGGCTGGCTGGTGGGCAGCCCCACGCCACGTGGCCCACCCACCAGAGGGGGCCTGAGGCTGACCCTGCTGGGGCTCTGGACCTCAGTTTGCCTGTCACCTGGGTTAGAGGATACATGGGAGGCCAGCTAGACCCAAAGAGGCCCAGAACATGGTCCAGCCACTGGCCTCGTTGGGCTGAGCCACTGCTGGCCATGCGGTGCTGAGCCACGGAGAAGGGAGCTGGTGGACATGTCTGCTGATTCCTTCACTCTTCAGAGGCTGCAGGCAGGCCCCGGGTGCAGGAGATGGCCTGGCTGCACATGGCAGCTGCCCCAGGGTCAGGACTGCCCGGCAGGCTGTGGTTTATTTATATGACGCAGTTTATTTATTTATAGGGCTCTCGCTGGGCAGTACCCTGCCACGGCCTGGGAACTCCCAGCTGCCGGAGGGGCCTGAGCCCCCAAGATACTCAAGGCCCCGCTGCAGAGGGGCCCAGCGCAAAAGGGGCCCACATCCACATCCCCCCAGGAAGCAGTCCCCAGTACCCTGCCTCCTGCCTCTGGGTGAGGAAGCAGGAGCCACACAGGTGAGGGCCCCCGAGGGGTGTCGGGTCACAGTGGTGCTGGAGCACAGTTCTGACAATAGTCTTCTAGGACCATGTAGGCGCCCGCCCACGCCTGCACCCAGCACTCCTGGTAGACGGCTGGTCATCATTTGGGGAGGGGCGGGGGGCGACGTGGGCCCTGCCAGCCTCTGCAGCCACAAGGCTCCCCTCCTGCCCATCCAGGGCCCCCTTCACACCAGGCTCTCCTGATAAAACATGTGACACCCCAGAGCATGTGCATTTTACACAGGCAACAAGTACTTTTTAGTGTAAGTATTCCTCAAAATGAGCATGGGATATACCCACACAACAATTGTTTTGCTGTTGTTGATCTGGAATCTGAGTGTAACTGGGCCTCTTAGGTTTTTATTCGCTAAGTCTGGCTGCCCTCCAAGCACTGGACAAGCGCCTGCCCAGGACCCTGCTGAGCAGAGAAGGAAAGGCAGCCCCAGCTGCACGGGGATGGGCCTGGGGCCACTCAGCTGGCCTGGAGCCGGGAGGGGCATGAGTTGAGGAGCTGGCCTGGCCCATCCCTGTCCCCGCTCAGCCTTCTCCATATTTCACCCTTCCACTTGCCCTGTGCCCCCACCCCTGCGGCCTGGATTAATTTGGGAAGGACAATGTTTATATTAACCGTTCTTTTATCGACGTCTGCTTGCTGGGTCAATGGCCAAATTTATCGTCTCACAAGATGGGCCTTATCGAGCCGAGTACCCTTGCCTCCCCCACCAGCCCCTGGGTGGACAGAAGCTGTCGATAGCAGATCGCTGACCTTGAGCCTACCAGGCTTGGCTGGGGGTCTCCTGGGAGAGGCTGTGGGAATAGGGGAGGAGAGCAAGCAGCTGGGTTTCGCCCCTACACCCCACCACCGCTGTGGCATCCTCCCTCCCAGCTGGGAGTAGCACTGCCCACAGGCCAGGGGTCTGACCCAGGCAAGGAGAGGTCATAGGCTCCAGAAGATGGGGGCCCTGGGGACAGCAGACCACAAGCTCACTGGGCACCTGCCCAGGGATGGAGTGGCGGGCAGAAGATCGCCCCAGGCATCAGTGTGTAATCACGCTCCAGGGGAAGGAGCTGCGGGGGCCTCAGGCCCCTGTGGAGACAGCATCCCACCCCACCCACCACCTGGGGCAGGGAGGGGGCAGAGGAGACAAGGGGGCAGAGAGAACTGGCTGCCTACCTTGACACCTGGCTGTGTAGACAGCCAGTGTAGACGCCCAAGTCAGGCAGAGCAAAAGGGAACACTGAGGTCCTGTGGAGACAGATCGAGTGAGTGCACAGTCTCCAGGACACCTGTGCCTTCAGGCCAACCCACAGCTGGCTGAGGGGGCTGAGCAAGGCCCCCACAGGGCTGTCCCAGCCTCAGTGTCAGAGTGGGCTCTCCCTCTGTGGGGATCCTGGGCTTGCATACATGTGTGGAGAGCCCTGGCAGGGACCTGCAGATGCACAGGTTTGGAGACAGAAGCTGTCTGCAGCATCAGAGGGGAGCGTGGGCACATGTCACAGGTTCTGGGCCAGGCTCTGTCTGACCGATGGTGGTGGGGTGTGGACGGCAGGCTGGGGGGCCAGGAGCAAGCAGGGCCTGTGAGGAGGCTGTGTGACACGCAGGCGGCTGGGTGGGAGGGCAGTGCAGGGCTGAGGAGGGGAGTCCTGGTGTGTTTGGAAGGAAGATGAGGTGGGGCATGAGAGAGGAGGGGTCTGGGGGTCAGGTCTGAGCATGTCAAGGACAAGGAGCTGGCCCGAGATGGGGGGAGGGTGTGGATGGGGTGCTGCTTCTGCAGGAGGCATCCTCCTGGGCTGTACCCAGGTCCCAGTCCCGCATGGAGACCTCTCAGGTCTTCCCCTGGGCTCCCCCACCCCACAGTGCTCCACCCCCTGGCCACCAGACGGCCAGGCCGCTCACCTAGGGGAGGCAAGGGTGGCTGGTCAGGGGGCTCATTTGTCCGCCAGGCAGGCAGTCGATGGGCCTGGGACAGCCGGGCACTGATTAAGATGCCACACTTGAGTTAGAGCCTCCGCGAGCAGTGATGAGCAATTGATCAGCTTGTCAGGGAAGCAGGGCCCAGAGGTGGGGAGAGAGGGAGCGAGGGAAGAGGGGCCAGAGACAGAGACAGAGAGGTGGAGAGAGAGAAGAAAAAAGAGAGACAGACAGAGACAGGGAGAGATGGAGAGAGAAGAGCGAGGGGCCTCTCCAGCCCCACCTGCCCCAAAGAAGGTCTCACCACCTGCCTGTTTCCCCACCTGTGACTCGAGGACTGGGAGGAAGGTTGGGGTCGGCAGATCCCAGCCCCTCAGAGATCCTCCTTCCGCTCCATCCCTTCCAGCAGGGGCGAGACCATGCGAAGCCCAACATCTTTTTTTTTTTTTTTTGAGGAAGATTAGTCCTGAGCTAATATCCGCTGCCAATCCTCCTCTTTTTGCTGAGGAAGACTGGCCCTGAGCTAACATCCGTGCCCATCCTCCTCTACTTTATATGTGGGACACCTACCACAGCATGGCTTGCCAAACGGTGGCGTGTCCGCACCCGGGATCCGAACTGGCAAACCTCAGGCCACCGAAGGGGAGCATGCGAACTTAACTCCTGCACCACCGGGCTGGCCCTGCCCGACATCTTTTTGCTGTTTCCTTTGGTTGATAGACTGACAGACAGATAGAAATATAAAATTAATAGCCTTTTTTCCAGCAGTTTTGCATTTACAGAAAAATGAGCAGAAAGTACAGAGCTTCCATGTACCCCCTCAATCCCTTCCAACATCTCGGGTTAGTGTGCCACTTTTGCGACAACTGATGAGCCAATATTGATACATTATTATTATTAACCAAAGGCCATAGTTTACATCAGGGTTTGCTCCTGGTGTCCTGCGATCTATGGGTTTGGACAAATGTATAGACACGTATCCACCAGTGCAGTGTCATACAGAACACTTTCCTGGCCCTAAAAGTCCCCTGTGCCCGTCTATTCATCCCCCACCAGCACCCCCGGCAGCCCCTGATCTTTTTACTGTCTCCATAGTTTTGCCTTTTCCAGAATGTCATAGAGTTGGAATCGCAGAGTATGTAGCCTTTTCAGATTGGCTTCACTTAGTAACACGCATTTAAGGTTACTCTGTGTGTTTTCATGGCTTCATAGCTCATTTCTTTTTAGGGCTGAATAATATCCCATTGTCTGGATGGACCATGTTTATCTGTCCATCACCCACTGAACAGCGTCTTGGTTGCTCAAGTTTGGGAGATTGTGAACAAAGCTGCCGTGAACCTCCGTGGGCAGGTTGCTGCGTGGGCACAAGTGTTCAGCTCCTTTGGGTAAACACCAAGGAGCATGACTGTTGGATCATATGGGAAGAACATGTTAATTCTGTAAGAAACCACCAAACTATCCCTGAGAGCGGCTGTGCATTCTGCAGTCCCACGAACCCCAGGAGCTCCTGCCGCTCCACGTCCGCTCCGGCATCTGGTGTTGTCAGTGTTTTCTCCGTATTTCTAAATAATCTGTGAATGTGGCTCTTTCTTGATTTTTCAGTTTTAGTCATTCTCACCTGCCTTTCTCCTACAACACAGGAGTCTGGACCCTTACCCCTCACCTGCCCACTGCCTCCTCGCTGCCAGCTGTGGTCAGAGCACCTGCTCTGGCTGCTCTTTACTGTGACAGCATAGATTCTGTCCCCAGCTGAACACTGTGGCATCCGATGGCTTCTCTCCCTCTCTCTCTTTTTCCTTCTCTCTCCCTCTCACTCCCTCTCTCTCCCTCCCTCTCTCTGTCCCCTTCTCTCCCTCCCTGACGCTCACTTACCCTTCCGTATGTGGCTTGTCCCACACGCAGTGACAGCAAGGCGAAGCTTGGGGCTTCACAGGCCTCCCATCTGGACCTTCTGTCTGTGGCCTGGCCTCTGTCCTGGGGTGACCCTGGCCTGTCCCCTGTCCTGGGGTGACCCTGCCCATTCTGAGGCTGCTCCCTGGCCTCCCTCTTGGGATGGATTCCCTTCTCCTGGGACCCATGCCTTCCTCCTTCCTGGTTTTCTCTCACATTTGCTGTCTGCTCTCTTCCTCAGGAAGGACATGCGGAAGCCAAACCTTTGGGGACTTTGCAAGCCTTAAAATGTCTTATTCCACCAGCCACAGAGGTGGGCCAGCCCAGAATTCAGGCTGAACACTGGCCATGAAGGGCTGCTCTGCTGTCTTCAGACACCCCCCCCCCGTTCTAATTTTGCTCTTTGTATGTGACCTGGGCCCCCCTCCCCCTGAGCTTTTAGGACCTTCTCTGTGTCCTCAGGGTGGGAAGTTTCATGCTCATGTGTGGACTCTTTCCACCAGGTGTCAGAAGAAGAGCCAGGGGTCCCGAAGTGGGACACATCCCAGTCATCAGCAGGGCCTGGTGGGTCCCAACCCCTCCTCAGTGCTCTAGGGGACAAGCTACGGCCCCATGGGACCCATGGGGAAGCTTCCACCTCTGTGTGTGTGGGGGGGCCCACCCCCAGCCCACCCCCAGCCCACCCTATGTCTACCCTGCTGCCTCAGCTGCATGGCACTCCCCTACTCACACCCTAGGGGGGCACCCGGCTTGGGGCCAGGGGAAGCCAGGGTACAGGTGGGCAGCCAGCTGAACTCCCAGGTAGGGCCGGAGCTGCGAACCCCAGTGTCCTGGCCAGCCGTGGGGTGTCTCGGGCAGAAAGGAGGCTCTGGGGGTGCCCCCCACCCCCTGGGCTGAGGTCACCTTCCAATCTCGGCCAGCTGCATTATTCATGGCCCAGCAGAGTGGCCTGAAACCCAACCCCGCAGCTCCAGTTCCCTCCACAGGCCCAGGGCTGGGCAGGAGGGCCAGGAGGGCTGGCTTGCTGGGGATGCCTTCCAAAAACCCAGAGGAGCCATGGGTGGGAGTAGGGGTTGGGGGGGGGCACCACCACGAGCCAGGGCAGGTAAGGCAGGCAAGGGTCAGGTCAGAGACCATGGGGGAGGGTCAGTGCCCACAATCACGGGCCAGGGCCCCGCCCTCTCCATCCCCTGGCTGGCCTCCGGCTTCTCTGCCTTGGTGTGGGTCACCTGTGAGGTCATTTCAGATGCCACCTCCCTAGGAAGTCCTCCCTCTTGGCCACTGTCCCTCCACTTTCCCAAGGCCCCTGTGATACAGCCACACAGTCAGCCCATGTGCAAGCCTCCCAAACCCCTGAGGGCCAATTCTGGGCAGGTCCTTCCCCTCTGGGCTGTCCCATCACCCTGCCTGGTACCCCTGCTTGGGAAGCCCCCTCATCCATGGATGCCCTTCCCTAGCAAGATCGCATCTCCTTTCCCATCCCAGTCTGCCCTGCCCCCCACCCTGAGGTCTGGCCTCCTGCGTGCCTGGCCTGGTGCCAGGCACCCTGTTGGAGTGGGGTGCAGATCTCTGGGGCGTTTGTAAAAATGCAGATTCTCAGGCTTGCCCTGGACCTTGGGATCCCCAGGGCGGGGCCAGGAGTGTGCCCCTCAGAGTGCTCCTGGCGTCGGGTGGGCACTGTGGCAGGGGCCTCCGGGGTAGCCTGTCACAGGACCCCCCATTAGCCACTCGAAGTCTGTGACCCCTGCAGAACCAGCAGCCAGAATCCCTGGCCGTGGCCCTCCGCCTCCCTCCCGGCCGCCTTCTTGGCCTCTGACCCCCGCGCCCCCGCCAAAGTGTGCTATCCGTGATAAGTATGTTCCACTTTGGTCAAAGGGATTTGATTGGGCAAACACATTGGGTTGAATTTCACTGCTTTGAGAGAACATCATAAATGTGGGTTGGAATTAAATTCTATTGGCTTTAATGCAAGACTATCGGCCTGAGTGGCTTTTAAAAGAAGGCCGCACCCAGAGGCCTCCCCAGGTGTCCCTGCCCCTGTCTGCGCCCTCTCAGCCCTCACACCAGCCATTTGTCTCCAGGGTGTGTACGCCGACCCCCACTCTCCACAATCAGATCATTCCTGGCTGGTCTGTCTTTCCAGGAGCCTTGTCTGAGGTGTTCCCATCACAGCCGAGAGCCAGGACACCCCGCTCAGGAGCAGACACAGGATGAGGTCCCAAGGCCCTCCAGCCCCTCTGCAGCCTGACCCCAGCGACCTCACCCTGCTGCCCACAGTGGCCGCCTAGGCTGCAGCACCCCCAATGCCTGCTCCCCTTGGCCCCACCCTGCCGGGTGCTCTCCCCCAGTGACACTGCCATCATCTTCTCCAGGGGCTGGTGGGACAAACGCCCTGGGGATCCCCCGTAGCACTGGCTTGCCCTACAGCCCCCAGCACAGGGCCCCCCTGCTGCAGCCAGGAGGGCAGGGGGGTCCCCTTCAGCCCTGGGACCAGTAGGCTGGCCTGGCCCCCCAGGCAGGGCTGGGCAAGAAGAGCGTTCTGCTGAGGGGGTGGGGGGCTCCCACACCTCGTGCCTCCACCCCTGGGAGCCTCAATGGTTCACCAGAGAGCCGGCTCCTGTGACCTCTGCCTCCTTCCCAGGAAGTTTCCTCATGGCCAGGAGGGGTGGAGGCAGGAGGGGAGGCTGTGGGGAGGCTGGCCCTGGGCTCCTGAACTCCAGCCACAAGCTCTGCCCTGTCTGCTGCCCGCCTGGTGGCCGCTCCTCCTTGGTCTCCAGCCCTCCTCCCACATTGGTAGCCTCACAGGTGCTCACAGACAAGTGCTCAGCCAGCTCCAAGAGCCGGGGGACCTGCCTCCCTGAGCCTCTAGAGCAAGGCCACTCTCCTGCAACTCCCACTCTCCTCCAATGGATGTCCCCTGCAGTCATGTGCTTGCAACCTGCGTCCACTGCTCCTTGCAGCTGTGTGCCCCCCAACTCAACCCCCACCCCCTCCCCCTGCTGTGAAATCCAGGCATCCATGCCCTGAGGGGGAGGCAGCAGCACCGGTCCCCACACCAGGGGAGTCTGGGCGCCGCCTCACTGAGTGAGTGGCTCTGCCCACAGGGCCACCTGGCTGAGGCCTGGGTCCCCACATGGCTGATGGACCGGCTCTATCAGGCAGGCTCCTCTCCTCCCTGCCCAGAGGATGGCCACCGAGCTCCCCCCAACCCCTCCGCAAGAACTCCTCCCTGCAGTGACTCCCTGCTGGGCTAAGGCACACCTTCAGGAAGTTTCCATCAGACTGTGTGGCGCCCACCCCATGCGCACTGGGTTGCAGCCCCAGCTCAGGACCAGCTTTCCTTCTTTTTTAAAGGTTGTCACCTGAGCTAACAACTGTTGCCAATCTTCTTTTTTGCTTTTGCTCCCTGTTTTTTTTTTCTCCCCAAATCCCCCCTGTACATAGTTGTATATTCTAGTTGTGTGTCCTTCTAGTTGTGGCATGTGGGACGCCGCCTCAACATGGCCTAATGAGCCATGCCATGTCCGCACCCAGAATCCGAACCCTGGGCTGCCGAAGTGAAGCCTGGGACCTTAACCACTCGGCCACGGGGTGGCCCCCAGGACCAGCTTTCTCTATGGGGTGCCCTTCCAGCTTGGTCCTTAGCATAGGGGTCTCCGTGGCGACAAATCCCTAGGAGAACAGGTGTGTTTTCCACTTTATGACAAGGAGACAAGGGTGACAGGGGTGGCAGTTCAGCTGAGCCACAGGGAGCTCAGAACCAGAGAGACAGGCCTCATGCAGCAGGGCCAGCCTGTTCCCTGTCCTCTCGGGAAGGCCTGTCGGGGGAGACGTACGGAGCAGGACCTGAGCGCTGACCTGGGGCCACGCCGCCGGCACCCCGCGCTCCCAGAGGAGCCCTGGCCGCGCATGCGCACTGGCGGCCCGGCCCGACAGCTGCGCCGCCCGCTTGGTTCCCACCTCGCCCCGCACGCGCGCGTCGGGACAGCCCCGGGCACCGGCGGTGGCAGCTCGACGTGTCACCTCCCCTGCCACTCGCGCGACGCAGCGGGCACGCGACCCCTCCAGATGCGCAGAGCCCAGGGCCCCAGCACGTTTCCTCGGCGGCTACGGGGGTCCGCCCGGGGCGGTGCCATCTGACGCCCCCTCCACCTCGCCAGCCCCACCCCCGCCGCCGCCATCTGTCGGCGGAGGAGCAGCGCCAGGCCACGGGCCAGCGCGCGGAGGGCGTCCCAACCCCTTCCACGCCCGCCCCCCCGCCCGGCGTCCCCACCAGCCGGCTAGAATGAGGTGACGCCCCGGCTCATCCTGGGCGACGCCCCAGGCTGGAAATGGGGGCTGGGCTAGGGGAGGAGCAGGGGAAGAGGAGGGTGCAGGGCAGAGCGGCGCCCTGACCTCCACGTGGAGCCCAGAGAAGAGCCACCTGGGTCCTTCTCTCCAGAAGTCTCCGCTCTGGGGCTTTCCCAGGTTCAAGCACCAGCCTGCCGTGGCCCCCACCTGTGCCTCCGCCCCGACCTGTGCCACCTCTGTCTCAGCGTTTGCATTGGCCCCACTCCCGCGTCCCCGTCTCCCCCCTCCCCGCTCCGCGCTGCCCAGCTCCCTCCCCATGAGCCCTCGCCAAGCTTCTCTGGTTGGTCCCGGAGTACCCTTCACCTCTAGTTTGCAACCCTCCCCCGTAGCCCCCTCTACCCCCTGCCGCGCCCCCTGTCAGGCAGAGCAGCAAGGAGCCCCGCGGCGATTTTCTCTTCCAGCAGTTCACTTTGCGGGTGGCCCCTGCTCAGGGCTCCTTGCAGAGCTCCCAGGCCCCTGTTCCCAACCCTCCTGCCATCCTCACCACAGAATCAGGCTGATCAGCAGAAGAACCATAAGGGGCCAGGCCCCGTGCCAGCTTCTAATCCCAGCCACAGGAGGAGTCCTGTCATCGCCGCTCACTTTACAGAAAGGAAACTGAGGCTCAAAGGGGACGTGGCCAAACCACGGCAGGGCCCCCCTCCTTTCCTGCCCATTGGCTCCTTCAGGGAAAGGAGGGGTGTGGTCCTCCTGCTTCGTGGGGGGAGGGGTGGGATCCCAGGCCTGGCTGGGATGGAGCCCAGGATTGTGGGCTGGACAAGGATGGCAGGAGGTTTCTCAGGACAGACCCCAACCCCTCAGCCCCCCACTTACCCCCAGCCTCCCCTCTCCCCTTGCTCATCAGCCTTCCCTACCGGCTCCTGCCCCTCTACTGGCCCCCTGAGCCTGAGAGGGAGGGGCCACTCGGAGGAGATGAACTTAAAGGTGTGGGGGCCTGGCTATAATTGCCTGCCTGGCAGACCACTGTGTCCAGGTCCTCCGTGGGTCTGTGGCTGCTTGGAGTTGGGGAGGGAGAGCCAGAGTCCAGAGGAGCCTGGATGGTCACAGATGGGCCAGGAGTCTGGAGAGGGGCGAGGGCCCTGCCACAATGCGTAAGCACGCTGCCCTCATGGCCAGGAGATGTGGTCAGGGCTAGCGGCCAGAGACTCCAGGACATAGTCTTCTCCAGGAGAGCCGTCTCGAGGGGCAGTGGACTCTGTGTCACTGGATGAGCTCAAGTCACACCCGCTGTCCCCCGGGCAGGGACGCTGAGGGACAGACAGAGCGGCCAGGGACCTGTCACGTCTGCGGAGGTCAGAGAGCAACAAGAGAGGACATGGGCCCAGGGCCAGGGCCAGGAGCTTCAGGGAGAGGAGGCAAGGGCCAGGGCTGGCTGGAGGGTGAGGGCCTCAGGGTGGGGGCCAGGCCGGGAGATGCGGAGAAGGCCAGGAACATGAGTGGGGTGACGGCCGGAGACACAAGATCAGAGTGAGCCGGAGTGGGCGGGGAGGGACCAGGGTGGGAGATGCAGAGAGCAGACCCCGCAGGGGTGGAGTGCTCACTGCCAAGGTTGCCCTTCACCCTCCTCCAGTCTCAATCAAGCTGCTAATTAGCATCCTGACCACTCAATTAATTAGGTTGCGTGTGCTTAATTATGACAGAGTGCGTCAGTGGGGGTGGGGCAGTGCCATAAGCCCACACCCCAGGGCCCCCAGGAACCGAGGTTTATTGACCAGAAAAGACATATGAGGAGACCATGGCCAGTGGCAGTGGAGTGGGGTGCAGGCAGAGTGGAGGGGTAGGGAGGCAGGCAGAGACCCTCAGCTCTGTGGGGGGCCCACATCCTCAGCCCTGTTCCCCCCAGGTCCCTGGGGGGAGTCCTCCCCACCCTACAGCTCTGGCCTCTGAGTTTCTGCCTGTACCTGCCTTGCCTGCAGACTGCAGTTACCTGAAGTTATTCCTGGACCCCCCAGAGTGGAGGTCACGCCCCTGGCCAGCCATTTGCTCTTGGGACCTGGAGCAGGTGTGTTCGAGTCTGTTCCTCCCTGCAGCCTCTGTCCCAAACCAACAGCGACACCTGGAGTGCTCGCCTCCCGCATATACCTGACCTGTCTGGCCATGCTGTTCACTTCACTAAATGTTCTTCCTGACGACCAGCCACAGTGGCCAGGCACGAGGGCCTCCTGAACAGCCCAGCCCCAGAGACACCTCCCTGTCTGCTGCTCTGTGGGCAAAAATAGTCAGTTTGGCATTTAGTTTTTTTCAGAAATTCAAGAGGTCATGTCTTTCTCCCAACTAGATGACCATGAATCTAGCAAGGCCCTGCATCCACAGTAGGCACTAATGGTGAATTATGCAGTGGTGGCGGTGATCGTGGTGGTGATGGTGGTTGTGGGGATGGTGGTGGTGATGGTGGTGGTGATGATGATGGTGGTGGTGATGATGGTGGTGGTGGTGGTGATGATGATGGTGATAGTGGTGGTGATGGTGGTGGTGGTGATGGTGATGATGATGGTGGCAGTGGTGATGGTGGTGGTGGTGGTGATGATGGTGGTGGTGGTGATGGTGGCAGTGGTGGTGGTGATGGTGGCAGTGGTGGTGGTGATGGTGGTGGTGGTGGTGATGATGATGGTGATAGTGGTGGTGATGGTGGTGATGGTGATGGTGGTGGTGGTCATGGTTGTGATGATGGTAGTGGTGACAGAGGTAAGGGGCCCTGCCTAGGGATGCTCCTCACAGGCTTCAATGACGTGTGTGAACACAGCCAGTGAGTCTGAAGGAAGGCCCCCTTGTCTGGGGAGGGCAGTGCAGGATGTGGGCCCCAGAGGACTGGGAGGATGTTTGGTGGGTGCTGGGGTCCTTGACAGAGACTCAGTGGGCCTTGGGGTTCCTGTGTCTCCTAAGACCTGGGCCTTGCCTCACCTTCTACGTGGGGAACCTCAGGGTGGAGCTCTTCCTGACTTCTGACTTTTATCTGGGATGGCCTGTCCTAAGCATACAGTGGGGCCCCATCACTCCTGGGGACCCCAGTGCCCTCTGCCTAGCTGGACCTGGGCCTGGGCCTGGTAGGTGATGGGGACCTGGAGGGACAAGCGTGGGGAGAAGGAAGAGAGAATGCACACTGGGGCTGATGGGGCAAGAGGCAGAAACCCTGGTGCCCCCCCCGGGGACCCCATGCGGGGCAGTGAGGGGCTGGTGGCAGCTCCCTAACACGTGCGGCTGAGGTGGAAGTGCCCAGGTGTCTGCCCTGCACAGCCCTGCAGTGACTGAGGCACCCCTACTGGGTGCCTGTGTCCCCAGTATGGCCAGAGCAGGGCAAGGCCGGGAAGTCCCTGCTGGCGGGGCTCATGCCCCAAGAGAGATGGAGGCTAACCAGGGATGACCTGTGATACAGGAGGCCCTCCCGTGACAAGGCCCTTTGGGGACTCTCAGAGGACAAGCCAGACTCAGATGGGAGCTGGAGCCACCCCTGGGAGGGAAGGTGGGAGGGAGTGCTCAGTCCCGGGGTTGCAGCCGCATCCTGCCTCTGATGGGGGTGCTCCTGGGGCCCCTGTGGTGGGACGGAGGCCACGTCAGCTCTGGGAAGCTGAGAGCCTGGAGTCTTGGCCTTGGAGGACTGTGTCCTCCAGACCATGAAGCCAAGGAGGACCCCTGCGCCAGGGGGTCATGGGCTGGGGGTTGGTCCCAGGCAGAGGGCAGAGCTGCCCGGGCCAGGGCCGAAAGCCTGGTACCCCCCTCTGCCTCCCGCCATGGTGGGCACTGGGAGTCAGATACAATTACTCACTCAGTGCATCATAATTACCGCAAATAGCCCATTAAAGAGAAATTATCATCAATATGATATTAGCAGACAGCGGGGGAAATGAAGAAAGAAAAGGGCTTATTATCCCATTGTCCCCTTAATGGGGACAAGGGAGGGGGAGGCAGTGGCACCCCCTGTTCATTGACCTAACTCCCTCCCCACTGCCTGCAGTCAGGAAGGAGCCTGAGGCCCGGGTCCATGGCAGGCCCAGTAGCCCAGCCTGGGATTGGGCTCGGCCTCGCCCCTGCCCAGCTGCAGCCCCTCCCAGGTGGCTCAGGCCACTCTCCACGTGGCCACCCCAAACCCCTTGACCCGGCCCTCCCACCCTCATGCCCAGCCTCCCAGGCCCCCCTGGGAAAAGCCCTGGCCTAGAAGGGCATGTCAGCTCCGCCTGTCCCTGCTCCGTGGAGAAACAGCCACGTCCCTTCAAATCTCAGGAACCAGACGTGTATCAGACATGGCGGCGGGGCCATGGCTGTCACTCCTCAATTTCTCCCAAAAAGCCATCAAGATAACAAAGAAGGAATAGAGAAAGGTGCCGTCTGTGGGACAGAGAGCAGAGCAGAGCCGACAGAGAGGAAGAGAGGGAGGACACACGCCAGTCAGCGTGCCTGTCCTGGCGAGGGGGGAGACTGTGAGGCTGACCCCAGGGCCCTCCGAATCCAGAGGCCTGGTGCATGGACGTCTATAGTCAGAGCTGCTGGCTCTCTCTCTGTGGCCTTTCCCAGCCGCCGGGGGCCAGAGACCTGCGGTTAGGGAAACTGGACTCGAGCCCAGCTCAGGGGAGGGCTGGGGGATCGTGATGAGAACCTCGTGCCCACCCTCTCGCCATTTCTTTTTAAAGCATTTGCACTTTTTAATTTGTTTTATTTTTTAAGTTTTAATTAATTTTTTTTTTTTTGGTTTTTGGTTTTTGGTGAGGAAGATTGACCCTAAGCTAACATCTGTGCCAATCTTTCTCCATTTTGTATGTGGGACGCCACCACAGCACAGCTTGATGAGCAGTATGTAGGTCTGCACCCGGGATCTGAACCTAGCAACCCGGGGCTGCTGACGCAGAATGCGCAAACCTAACCACTATGCCACCAGGCTGGCCCACTGCACTTTTTATTTAAAGTACACTATTTTGGTGAGGAAGATCAGCCCTGAGCTAGCATCTATTGCCAATCTTCCTCTTTTTGTTTTTTTCCTCCCCATAGCCCCAGCACATGGTTGTATATACTAGTTGTAGGTCCTTCTAGTTCTTCTATGTGGGATGCTGCCACAGCGTGGCTTGATGGTGTATGTAGGACCACGCCCAGGATCCAAACTTGTGCACCCTGGCCAAAGCAGAGCACACGAACTTAACCACTGGATCACTGGGCCGGCCCCTAGTGGGGCTGCTGTCTGACCCTGACAAGTGCCTCCACCCATGTGCCAGGCCCTGGACCCAGCTGACTCTGGGGGCAGCAGGTGGAATGCAGACTTCAGTCTTGGGGAGAGGCAGGGGTGGGCACTGGACTCAGAGGGACAGTGGCTCAGGGAGCCCTCAAGGGGCAGGCGAGGGTGGGGACAGAGAGGGAGTGTCTCAGGACTGCCTGAGCTGCCCAGGTCTACCTGGAGGGAAATGGGAGCCAGAGATGGGCTTAGGGGACATCAGGACCACTGTGTGGGAAAGGGCCACTGTGAGGAGAAGGGACAGGGGCTGCAGGCAGGGGCTGGGGGGCTGGTACAGGGTCAGCCCTCTCTCCGCCCTTCGTCCATTTGTTTTCCCCTTTCAACATCTGTTTATTGAGCACCTCCTTTGGGCCAGGTGCTGCCATGAGCTCTCAGGAAGCAGCAGTGAAGACGCACAGACCCTGCCCTCCTGGAGCTCAGACAATGGAGTAAACAAACAAGTAAGTGTATTAGGAGGTGACCGGAGCCAGGAGGGAAGGAAGCATAGGAGAGGAGAGGAGCAATAGGGGCCCCATATGGTGATACAGGCTTCTTGAAAGTGAGGATTCAAGATTTGAGGAGGGCTCCGAAGAGAGGAGGGAAGGGGAGAGATGTGAGAAGGTTCTGGTGCGTGAACCCTACTTTCGGAGTTGCCCCACAACTTTCTACAGCATCTACCTACTCTCCATCCACATTTCCATCCATCCACCCATGCGTCCACGCATCTGTCCATCCATGAATTCATCCATCTACCCATCCATCCATCTATCACCCATCCTTCCCTTGAGCCACCCATCGGGTCATCCATCCATCCACCCATCCATCCATCATCCATCATCCGTTCATCCACCCATCCCCCACCCACCCACTCGTCTATCCGTCCATGTATATTCTCCCATCTATTCGCCAGCCCATTTGTCCACCCGTCATCAACCATCCATATATCCTTCTCTCCAGCCGCCGTCCTCCCATCTTCCCACCCATCCTTCCATCCCTCCATCTTCCTATTCATCCATCCAGTTTTCTGTCTGTCTGTCCAGCCAGCTAGCCAACTCATCTTTATTGAGTGCCTTCTCTTCACCCCAGGCGGTCAGTACTGACCCTTGCTTCCAGCTGCTACCCCAGTAGTGGTCTGGACTGTGGGGGTAGTAGTCTTGAGGTCTGGACCTGACTCCTAGGCACAGATTGTGGGACAATTGCCCAGGGCTAAAAGTCATGCTTTCCTGGATCATCACCCTGCTTGGCCCTAAGTGCCCTGTCCGTGCCCTGGCGTTTCTGAACTCAGCTTAATTCAGCTCCCAAACTCTGCAGAAGTGCTGAGGGGTGGGATCAGGTGTGTCACCCAAGAATAACCCCTGGTGCACAGGTCTGGGCAGGGACAGTGCAGGGACAGACCCAGACTGGAGATGGAGGTAGTTTGAGGAGCAGGGGGCTGGCGGCTCTATGCGCCTTCCTATGCCTCCTCCTTCCCTGCCGCCCTCCTGCCAGGACCGGGAGCCTGACGTAAAGCTCCTGCAGGTGATGGCTTCCACAGATGTGGCCAAGAGGTCTCCAGCCCTGGAGTGACGGGCACCCTCCCCCTGCAAACCCTGCCCCAGTGCTGCTGGAGAGGCGTGTCCTGCTCCACACCCTCCCTTCTGCCCAGAGCCTCCTCGTTTAGGAGGCCTTCCCAGATTGACAAGGGACTCCCTTTTCTCATTTGTCTCTCACAGAGACCCTGTGTGGACTGGACATGGGGGATGTAGGGAGCTCAGAGTCCTTTTTACAGATGAGGTGACTGAGCCCAGAGACATCAGCTGGTGAGGGGCAGAGTTGGCAATGGAGTCGGGCTTGACTCCAGCCCAGTGAGATGCCCTGTCTGTCCACCGCCTCGGGGTGGGTGGGGCAGGGAAGCGGGGGAACTGGGGTAGGTGTCCCCTTGACCCAACCCGGCCCCTGGGCCCAGTGTCTGCTCACCCTACGCTGCCATGACCCACCCCGGAGGCCTGGGCAGCCCCCACCCCACTCCAGAGAAGGAGGCTGGTCCTGTCTCGCCAGCCCAGTCCCAACCACCCACAGAAGTGCCAGAGGGGCTGCCCTGCAGGCACCAGACCAGCCTCCTGCTTCAGCTGTGCTCCAGCCTGGGGGCTGGTGGGATGAAGACAAAGTTGGTCACTGCCATGGTCATGGGGGTGAGGGGTGGGAAGGGGTGCGGGGCAGGGCCCGCCCTCAGTAGGAACAAGAGGCTGAGGGGCTAGGCCCACAGGTGCCCGTGTGCGCCCACCCCCCGCCTACCCCTCCCCCCCACACATAGTTGTACTCCTGGCCCATCTCACCCCCTCGAGCATGCCCAGGGGACAGGTTCATTTGTCATACTTCCCATGTTCCAATTGGGAAAACTGAGAGCTTGGGCTTGTCTGAACTACAGGGCAGGGGAGGGAGGAAGAAGTTGCTGGCCTCGCAGGCCTGGTCAGCCTCCCCCCTGTACCGTGGCAGTGGCCTCGAGCTCCGTCCCCCACAATCTGTCTGTACGGAAGCGGGGCCCCGCACTGTTCCCACCCCTATGGGACTCCATGACCCTTGTTTCCTCTCCGTCCTCCCCTGTCATCATCTCCCCAGGCCACTCTGCTGCGGCCATTTGGGCCCCCCC